>NC_066350.1:2151343-2458678 GCF_024516045.1 Bombus affinis | reverse complement strand
GGCATCCATTTCAATGAAGTTAAGCAGTCGCGGATTGTTGAAACACAAAAATGGCTACAAATTTGAAACAAGGTCGGATAGAACATATGTCTGTATGAACTTTTTTCATGCCCACTTTCCCGCCCACTTCTAAAGTGGGTTCCACATGATATAATATAATAGATACTATATAATTGCTCTCTCATTAGAAATTCATTAGAAAATGCAAAGGCGCATTCAAAAGCAATATTATTCATGACACGATTTGATAAAACAAGCAAAAAATTCAACCTCATAAACTGACCGCACACCGACATAACCCAACAACCATACGCCACAAAACCGTCCAAAAACCCTCGGTACCTTGAATAACTACCCGGTTATTACTCATTTCGCCCTCAAACAAACGTATTATAATTCTAGCCCTCATCCTAATCTCATAACACCGCGGTGGCGGTCGCGGTCGCGCGATACACATAATCGTCTCACAGCGTGGTGCATCAACCTTTGAAGCGGCGTTCCGTTCGTAGCGCGCATTACAACATTTACTTACTGCCGTTTAACCACTTATCACGTCGGATCTCAGTGCTCCCGCAACGCGCCTAAAGGCAGATTTCCGCGGAGTTGGAGAGGGAACAGGGACACGGAGCGAAATCGAGCGGTTGCACGCCAACGCGAGTGCAACAGGGATCAGCTGAAAGAGATGAAACGCGGAATAGCAGCGAGAGGGTTGAGCCACAGTGTATATCCGTTACACGGAGCGCGTGGGAGCGTTTAACGCAGAAGCGTGCGAGCTGGCTGTGCGAGTAACGGCGTCCTTTATCAAACGATATTGCACGGCTCGCATGCTTCAAGGACATATCTGACGGATATCAAGTCGACTACTACTCGATCCGGCTAACCGCTTACGCCCGGCGCCTCCTCTCCGTTCGTTCCAGCCCTCCCGGGGCGAGCTTCCCTTTGCACCAGTCGAATCAGATATTTACCGATTCCAATTGCTTTCGTGATTGCGTCTAAGTGGCCTGGATAGGCGTGTTTCGCCGGGCACGCGGTAATGGGTATCGCCGAGCTAGCCACCTCGCGAAGAATTCGCTCTGAATTTCAAAGGATCGATTCCTGGTCGATTTGAGGGGAATTGTCAAAATCGGCAAACGTTATTTGGTAGCCGAATAATTTTTGTGAAGGTAGGTGGTTTGTGAAGGGAACGGTTATTGGCGTCTCCGGTGAAATGTATATTTGAGCTTGGTGTTGGTATAATAATTATTAACAAATAAAATGAAATTAGCGAGGATTAAATTAAATTGTTATTCGTAAGTCGTTTGTTTTCGTAATGAGTCAGTTTATAGATAGGTATAAGTAACGCAATATAAAGTATGTATATTTGATGATTGTCAGGTGACTGCGTTTCTTCAGTCACTGAATGATTAAAGTTATGATTACGTATGCAACAATGCGCGTCACTGTTAAGGAACATATAGCGATGCATATAATTATTCTATATCCATTTAACTGCGAATTCTTAAATGACCTTTGATTTCTCTCGTTGAACAAAGTAGTCGATATAAAACGCTGTGTTTACATCGTGTTTCTTCAGCACTATAATATGATTTACTCAAAAAAATAAAATCACATTAACCAAAGTACCGCTTCAAATAATTAATTTTTTACAATTCTTTTATCATCATCTATCTCCATTCTACGATACCTCGATCGAAAAACAAAATATTTGAGTCAATGAAAACTAGACTACTCTCAGCCAAGTTTCTCGTGTGACCTCTTAATCCTGGTATACTGTGCGTAACTGTACTGGAACCCGACGCATATTCGAAAAATGCATTTCGAGGGAACAACCGTGGACAATGAAATATGCATTTCGTATCAAAACTTCTGGTTTGGTCGACGGTTGAATGAAATCCGTGAAGGATTGATCGTTAGAGACTAGAAGGTTCGTGAGGCATCGTAAATTATGATAGATACGCGGACGAACCAAGAAGAGAGAAGAAGAAGAAGAAGAAGAATAAAGAGAGACAGAGAAAGGACTGTAGGTTAGGTGAATACGCCAAGGGGTCTCTCTGCTTGCCTCTGATGTGGTCTGTGGCCTGAGCTTAATAACCGTCGGCCCTCGGCCTCCTCAAACAAACGTTTCTATCCGTTGTGCATCTCTTTGCCTCTAGCGACGAGAATCCTCAACGATGACACGGATGAGAAAGAAAAATGACAATGCGGAAAGCCACCTATATATTGTGCTAATTATCGTAATAAAAGTCAGTAACTACACTTTATAAAAATTTGTACAATCATGCGAAGGACCTAAGAAAATACAAGAGTAAGTATATTGCAATAAAAACACGTCAAACAGGATGGCTGGAGTTAAGAGATATAATAATATCTTTAATCGTAAACAAACGTACAATTGATAAAGATTAATCTATAGAATAAAAGAGTAACGAGCGCAAGAATAGTGCAGGTACTATCTCCTAATTATTAATTATGCCAGAAGCTGCGCTTCTTTATCATAGACCAGTACACGGTTCCAAAAAGCTATGCTCAATACTTTCCAACGTTTTGCACACCTGTGACAAATTTCACCGCAACGGCGAGCGACACTGGAGGAAGAAAAAGCATGGTCGAATGGTCGGCCAGCCAAACGGTACACATTAATCAGCTGGTCGAGCTCGATGGTCAAATTTCATGCGAGCCACCGAAAACGTTGTCCATCTGAACGAGGAAGAAATTTATCTCCGCGTCGCGTCGCGCCGTGTCATTCATGGATAAAACGCCGGACCCTCGAACGAATCAAACGAACGCGACCAAAAAGCGGCGTGGTCGGTAAAAAAACGAGGTTGATACGTGCTGTCGAGAGGTACTCCGGTATTAAAAACGCGGATAAAAGTCACAAGGAACGAGCCATCGGATTATATCGTTGCCCCGAACGTAGTCGTGTGTAGGAGGCAATGCAAGAAGAGCCATGAAGAGGGGAGGGCGGCGAGTGGCTCATCGACTGGTACAGCCTAGTACCGATATTACCCTGCACCCTCAGACCAACCAACCGACGAGCAAGAGAAACAGAGACTACCAGGTGAATAGAAAGAGAAAGGTAGAGAGAGGAACGAGGCAAAGAGGAATATGTAAGCTCGCGTAGATATCCACTTCCCTTCCGCGATCAATTAATTCCGGACACTAATGCTTTTCTAAAGACACACACCCAGGCCAGGGCTCACCACTCGGTGGGCTGATAACCGACTATTCCTAGAGCCGTCCGTCCGAACCGTCGAATTGCACGTCACGCGATTCCATCGTGGCTCCGTTGCATTTCCCTCTCGACGGCTACTACGCGATGACGGAGTTACTCCGATCACCCAAAAATTTCGGAATATGAAATGAAATGTTGTTTGTTCTAGTGAATTATAAGTCCTATATTAATAATTTTAATAACATCCCTTTAACAATCTTGATGTATAAAGTAATTTGCTGTATATGCAAAAACATGAAGATTACAAAGTTGGTTTAAGGTGATTTTACAATTTAAGGAGCAACAGTGAAAAATATCTCATGGACTAGTAAACTAAATCCTCTTTTTAATCAACGGCTCATCAACCTGTTCCAATTCCTCTACTACTGTTTCCGTTATCCCACATATTCAGCTATAAAAAACTAGTCTAGGCTCGAGCGAACAGTATTTCTGACTGGCATCGACTAGATTCGCAGCACCGCTCAAGGCGCATTCCCAAGGTACAATAAATCATCGGTCTGTCCCGCTCTCGCGTTCTCCATCTCTATTTTCGGAAAATCGACGACGTTTCTCCCCCACTAATAGGCACCTATCTGCGCTGTTACTCCGTTTCTACGACTACGAAGCCGATTCATTCCCTCCCTCTTCCTCTCCAGAGTATTCTAATTGTGAGAGACAGTCCAGGGGAAAATACTCGACGGAAGTTTCCACGAGCCTCGCCTCTCCGACATATCGCTGGTATTTCAATGTGTCACCAATACCAACGTCGCAGCGACACGGCAACTCTTACCTTTACGTAACACCTACACCGTTTCCATCCCACCCATCTTAACGGAATTAATTCCGAAAGCAAAATTAAGTACCTACGAGAGATGGTAAATATAGTCGCCGAACATTCTCGGGACGAAAGGTAAACTAGAAAGGTTGGTCGCGTTCCACTTCGTAAAGCAAATGCACGATTTTCGAAAGACGTTCTCAAAGATAAAGGTAAGAGTCTCTAGTTTCACTCTTGTCCGCTCTAGAACCGGAATGCCTGTCGATCTTCCGCGAGAGACAGGGTGAATAGATTACTCGGTTCTCTAGAGGAGGAACGTCTGCTATTGCTATACAAACTATAATGTTTCTACGATGTTTAATGTAGCAAGTTGGCCGGCTAGCAATCAGACTATTTTTCTCCTATAGAAGAAAAAATAGGATGTATCTGACACTTCACTGTGCCTATGTGAATCTAAAGACGATATTACCGCCAGTGGAACTACTTCCACGGAATAAAAATTTCATACTAGATTCGCGAGAAAGTGCATGTAGCTCAAATGCGAAATAATTTCCTATCGTCTTTTCAGTTTTTTAATTATACATATTAGATCGTCAGAAAAGTTTCTTTCGTTTTATAAGGAAATTATATTATTTTGTTGAATTACGTATGATCCATTTTGTTCTATCAAAATAAAGATCACAACGTTCGACAGATTGGGTTTCATGTTTGTATAAAGATGCATCGTTGTAAAAGACGTGTCTGTAAAAGAAAGGCACTTTTCGGACAATCTAATATATATGTATGTTATGTGTTAATATATATGTGAAACAAATCTCAAAACATATTTTATCGTATCAAAATGGGATTTGATTTTCTTTGTCGAATAAACAACAATTTCACAGATTAATCGACATATTTGTCGACAACCTTATCGGCGAATTCTTTGATAATGGTGCGCACCGACGGCTGAGCTTTTGAGAAGTTCTCGAAAGTGACGTTGATCCCTCCTTCCGTTATCCGTTGCGACTGTCGCTCACAATTAGCCGTCCCGAAGGATCTGCCAGCCAGGAAGAACAGAACAGAAGGAGTACCGGGAAAATAGAGGAGAATAAAATGAAGGGTGGGAGGGTAAGATGGGGGTACAGGGACGAAGTGACTGCTACTTGACGGCGCATCTTACATGACAGTCTTTGTACTAACTATCAGGTAACTCCTTCCTGTCGACCCCTTCGTATCTCCTATTTTCACCCTTTCCCAGCTGCGAAAGTCTCCTCTTCGTCATTGCCATTCAACAGTGAAGATAGTTAAGAGCGGAAGAAAGAAAGAGACGGCACGAAAGAACGAAGAAGGTAAGAACGAATTAGACAAGTGTTGATTAAACGTGATAAAATTATTTTAAAGAAAAGTAGAAGTAGAATAATGTTAAATTCATGTTGATATAATTACTGAAAAAGTATAATGAAAGACGACATCAGTTGCATTAGATGTCTGTGTCAGGCCATTTACCGACTAATTCTACTTAACGGCAGATGTATTAAGTATGAAATAGACAATTGTCTACAAGAATTGTCCTATATAACTACACGTTATTGAGAGCTAAATATCATTTAAATTGTGCTTCGCATCTAACATTAATCGTAATATTCATTGTTGAAATTTATTTCTTGTATTGATATTTATAATGGTAAACACGATATTGATATTTACTTCTGTCTATCAAGCAGCGCTACTTGGTTACACTGCAACATTGCTTACTGCCCCAAGAACTAGAAACTGATTTCCATTTAACTATCGATCACCGCTATTTTTATCATTTTTAAATTGGAAACCCATTTAAAAACATCTACAATTTCCGCATTTGGTTTAGTTAATGAAATATGCCCTATTTTGAACTTTTTCCATTTGAACCACTATAGTTTACTATTATGAAAACTGACGATTAACTCGCACAAAAGCCATAATTATCGTTCGACACTCTTCAAACTTCGTTTCACAGGTATTTCGCGTCTGACACATACGGGAACAACGAACAACCAACCCTCCTTCGCGTTAATTTTACACCAACACAACACTTTTCGACCCGTTCGTCGCCCACCTACACGTAGCCACCGTCTGAGGAAAGCATGAATGCCCAAACGAAGGTGGTATGCCGTAGGCAGGGACAGCTCATTAATATTTAGACGTATTTTGAGCGGCGGGCCACCACCATCACCGCCATCAGCCTCGCTAACTTCAGCCCCATCGTCGTCGTCATCGTCGTCGTCGCCTTTATACATAATTATACGCGCGAGATTGGCGAGTGTCGGGCGAGCATCGCTGCCTAAAGATTCTTCGCTACATCCAGCCAGGAAATTTTCCCCGGCTACAATTCGCTCGAGTCGTTATGTGACCAAAACTACGAGAGAACTGTTATTATTTGTTAAACAATAAACAATTATTGTTTGTCGCAATAATAACAATTGTTTGTCGTGTAAAATTTGCACGATAGCTTGTCTTAGATCAAGTATGATTTTGATAACAAATTTTTGAAAAGATAAAGTAATAAAAAAATTTGACGTGCATTTTTGCATGCTCATAAAATTGTGTCTTAATTAAGACGTTTCAGAAAGAAGACTGCGTTTGAGTATCTATGTTTATAAATTGAATATTTCCTTTCGGAAAACTTTCACTCCTAATTACTTAGTTCTTATTATTCTTGCAAATATCTTTTTATATAATTTTAGGAAACACCCCGCGCATAACTGGCAAAATAATTTTGTTAAAGTGAAAATTCTGTTTTCTACACTAATTTTCCTTTATTATATATTCCTAAAATGTTTGAATCGTTTTGTGTTACACGTTTTGGCTAACAAAATAAAATTGTTTCGCTACATCGCTAATCAACTCTTACTGAGAATCGCTTGATTCTGATCGACAGGAGGGATGATTAAAATTGTTGTCTCCCCCAGGCACCTAATAGTCCGGACGATCGTCTCGTCTACTGCTGGAGTTTCACAAAACGTCTAGACTGCTTCAAAGAGTGTAGATAATAGACGAAAATAGTTCTACTATCGACTTTGTGCCGTCCCTCGCGTAATTTCCACTGATCAAGACTTATTCATTTGGCTGCTGTTAATTAACTCCTTCTCGAGCCTAATCGACACGAGAAGATTTTGATTATAAAACGAACACAAAGAATCCTTAGAGAAATACCAGCTTTCAACGTCAAATCCTTAAGGTAGGAACTTCAATAAAAATTCGAAGATGCAATAAAAAAATTGAATTCTAATGAACTTCCAATAACCTAAATGTCCTTTGGTAACCATATGAAACCATATGAAAAGCGCAGCGCAAGATTTAAATCATCATACTTTAAGTCTCCACTTAAAACTTCGAGCCCATCGCCAATTTCAAGACACTCCACCAATGGTTGCCAATATTCGAAGACTGGTGCTCATTAATATCGATCAAATGACAACAATTTAACCAACGATAGAAAAATCTTGGCGGATCAGAAGTCGATACGAGACCACCTCTCGAAAGACACGCTGTATCTGATACCTCCGTTCACATACAGAAATTCATTACCCGTGACTAGACGTTCAGTTGGTTCCTGTCCGGATAGTTAAAATCCACGAAATCGACGTTTTCGTCTATAGAATAACAGTGCTTTTGAGAGTATAGTGGTATCTTACCACGAAATGACACATTTAATCGAAGAAAATGAGACTCACGAGAATTCGAAAGGGGTCCGAGACGAAGACTCAGAAACAACGAAGCAGTCGTACAATTCGTGGTACTCTCTTCCAAGCTTCCTAATCGATTGCCGGGAGTTTTAAACTTTACGCCGACGTCCCCTTTTGCGCCCTTCAGCCGTTCTTCCGTTCACTTCGCAAAGCCGGCGGCACCGCGAAACGAACGAGAAACGAAGGAGAAATGAAGGAGAAACGAAGCACGACTGGCCGGCGACTGAGACCAACCAGAGAAGAAGAGAAGGAAAGGTAGAGCGGAGGGGCGAAGTCTGTAAATTTTCTTACATTTTATGAGCCATCAGAATTTCATAACCTCGAGCCAGTCCGCGTGGTACTTTGCACGGGAAAAGTTTCCGCTGGCCCGGTTCTCCTCTCCCGCTCCTTTCTTCCCGCTTTTTCGCCCCTGTGTTCCGATCTTCGTCGCCGCTGTTCATGGCGGAAGAGAATGGATTTGGGGAAATAACTGGGGAGGATTGCAGTAAGACCGATGCAACTTCTGCGCGGAGAAACGTGCGACGGCATTATCGTCTCTCGAGAATGATTTTGGTTTGGATGCTTTCTTCCTTAAAAAGAACCACCGTTGAAAAAGAAAGTAAAAGTAATTCCTATAAGCGTTTCCGTTCGCCAAGAGATTCCAAAAACATCCAACATCCGCTCTTCAATTTATATTTAAAAAATTACCACTGATAAAAAAACAAAAATTATTCCTTGTACACCATATAGAATTTAACCGGAATACACATTGACCTATTACCCTTCGGAAGCCACGGTTTTCTACAATATTCGTTCGTTTCAGCAATTACACGTTCGCTTGCGCTCGCATCAGCACATGCTGTTAATGGGTTTGTATTAATTGTGACGACGATGTGGACGCGCAACAATGGACACAATACGAGAGACGATCAATGAGTGGCGAAGTATATTAACGCGCCCGCCTCTGCGTACTCTCATTCACAAAACCGTGACGCGCTATCACTTTCTCCTTCGATTCATTGATTCGATTCGCATATTCTCTTTCGCATTCTGTTTCTCTCTTCATCTCTTTCTGTATCGGCCATTCTACCATTCGTCATTGCACGCAGACTTCTCTCGGGTGTTTCACGTTTCGTTTATTATCGACGGCGACTGGCTGTATCCGCTTTGCCGATCTCGTTGGTTTGTTCTCGACGATTAACCGAACAGCAGATCCACGGACGACGTGCGGAAGTCCCTCGACGACGTGGCTTGCGTGTCTCGCGGTCGTGCTTTCGCGTGACTGCATGCTTAAACAGCTTGACGTGCTTGATGCGGCCATGTCGATCGCGAACTTGTTAACTCGCATCTGGCTAACAGCATTTCTGATTTCCCGCGCGTGCACTGCTTTTCCACCGATTTCTCGCGTGTTATTTTAGAAGCTGGATAAATACTTTGTTCGCAGATCGAACAATTTTTCTGTGTCTTTGAGAAAACTGTATCGTTACACATAGCTTTTTAGCACTTTCATTTTCGTTAATATTCAAATTAGCTTGCGTGTACTTTAATAATTGGAAACATACATATGACGACTTCCTCAGGAACATTCTTTAAGATAATATCATTCATTCTTTAAGAATAACAAAAATAATTAACAGATCGTAAGAATAGAGATCTAATATCGAATATAAACAAACTTTTTTCGAATATTTCTAATACTATCTTTTTTCCTTAACTTTATAAGGACTCAAAAATTGTATACGTAACGAGAAACACGCAATATCGTACGGCAAAAGACAGTTGCCCGAAGTAGAGAAGCATTTCCTCACAAATCGACGGAAACTCTCGAAAGAATATTATAACGCTTCCGCTCTGCATAGAAAAAGCGAGGCGGGTGAAGTTTATGGAAGCGGGCGTGTATCGAGGTGAATTCGCAAGCATCTCCGTAATGGCCGGAGTGGCCACTCTCGTGTCTCTTTTTTCCTCGAAAATTGCTTCACAGGATAGGTTGCAAGTGGGCGGTTCTCAGCGCCGTGGAACCGCCGAGAATAGAATAAAGGTCGTCCTTGCCAGACGATGAAAGCACAGAGTGGCGAGTGGAAAAGCTCAGAGACGTGTCGGCCATGTTGTCAGCAAACTTTCGTCCTCCCCCTTAAATATAAATGTATACGTGCGAGAGTCGCCGCGATAAAACGCCTTATAGCATGAGTTTCTACTAGGCTATCATACACATTACCTCACGGTGGACTGTATGCATCGTGTTTATTACGCGTCCATAAAAATATCCAAGAATAAGAAAAATATAAATACGAGCCTTTCTTGAAAATTGCGAAATCATACGACTTCGTGGAAATTTCTATGTAGAAATATCGAAATTGAAAGAACGATAGATAGATTCTCTAAAAGATATTTCTGTGATAGAAAAGATATTTTCCTCGCGGTATAAAACCTAACTTTGAGTGATATTCGAGTCCTTGTTACGTCAGATATTATTCTTATTATTTTTTTATTATATTCAATTTCTGGAAATTATGTTGATTTTTGGGCAATTAATAGTAAAATAATTTATTTCCAGATAAACGTTCTCCTATTTTACGCATATTTTCCTACTCATGAGTATTTCTAAGCGAGCGATCATTATCGCGTTTACGACAGTACATGACGGTCCACCGTAGGTTCGCGCGTATTCTCGAGCTCTTTATCTCCCTTGATCGCGAAACAGTTTCGTCCAATCGGCACCGACCACACGCGCCACGAAATAATTGCAGTCATTCCGAACCATTCGGTTTATTGGTCAAGATAATCTCATCGCCCTACTTCCACGTCCTATCCATTTTGTCTTCCTACGTGACGTCTATCTAACTTCGTCAAAATGTTTCGTGAGTCGAACAGATTCCACTAAAACCCAACCTGTGATACAAGCTCAATAACACCGAAAATGTGCCACAGCAAAAATAAAGTTATCTTAACGTTCAACAACTCTTCGTTAGCTTCTCAATAGACGTAACATTTAGAATTTCCTTAATTCATGAACCGCTTCTTAATTTATCTAACCACACTTTAAGAGACATAAAAATTTGACAAAGACGACCAAAAAAGGAAAAGGTAAAATAAAATTAGAAAATTTCATAGTTGCACGGTAATGCACGCTCCTATCGGCACAGTCGAGCAGGAGCAGTAGGAGTGTCCGACTATGTTCAGACAAACAGCACAATTCGGGGAAACGTCGACGAACGAGGTTCGAAGCACACGCGTACACGTATGGTGGCAGTTCAGCGCGACTCGGCCGGCGATATTTCACCGAGGCAAATCGAGTGAAATGGTTCAGAAAGGATCGAATCATCCGCGTTTTGGTCGAGTAATCCGAGCATACCCCACTGTTGCCGTCTCTTTATCTTTTTCCATCCTCGTCCCCTTTCCCGATTACTCCGTTTCTATCTCGCGCACAGGTGTTTATCCGACCGTACACCCGACACTATTTTCCCCTTTCTCCCTCGATTCCACGTACGATCATCCCCAGATTTATTTCTCATCGGGAGGAAAGCCAGTTCTGCTTCCGTTTATAGGGCACACGATAGATCAACGACGTTATATGCAATCTACTATTTCGATTAAGTTATACACGCCTTTCTGATTCTTGTCACTTACAGAAGGTAAATAATTCTCGGGACGAACTATTGACCATGTAATCTATAGTAATTGACCAGCAACGTGCACACCCGTGATTTCAAAAATAGGAAAAACGAAGAGACACAACGAGATAAATCGTAAGAACGCAAGGGGGGATGAAAACAACGTTGCGCCTACTTACTGTCGAACGCGTAATCAGCAGAAGCACGATGTTTCACTCTCCCTGTGAGTGTTTTTGTGTATTGTGACGGTGCGTGTTCGTAGTGACGTGCAGCGACGGTCGTTCAATTACACCGGGTGATCGGTCACATCCAGATTAACGCAATCGTTGGTGTCCTCAGGAGCGGCGGGCAGCAGCATTGCGTGCGTATCGTGGATGATGGGTTGGAACGCGTACTCGCGCGGAAATCGTCGTGGAAATCCTCGGCCGTGGATATCCTCGCCGTCGGTCGTACGTAACGATCCTCGCTCATGCCGTGAGAATCTCTCGCGGGCACTTGTCTTGGATAGCCGTCAGGAGCCGCGGGGGCTTCAGAGAGGAGGAGAGGCCAAGCTTACGTAGGAGGAGGTGAAGGTAGAGTAGGAGGAAGAAGGTGGATAGTGGTGGTGCTGGTTGGAGGTGGCGGTGATTCCAACCTCGTGGAGAAAGAGGGATGAGGAGAGTTGCAGGAGGTAACGCGAGGGAGAGGGCGGAGGTATTCTGCCCCACCCGTACTCGCCTCTGATTGGACCACCCCCGCTCGCTTTACCCCGGCCATCTCTCCTCCTCCTCCTCCTCCTCCTCCTACTACTACTACTATTCCTCCTGCTCCTCTTCATCCTCGTCGTCCTCCTTCTCTGCCTCTAGCACCTCTTCCTCTTCTCATACTCCTCATACTCCTCGTCCTCCTCGTCGGCATCCTCCTTTTCCTCCACCTCTCATCTCGCCTCTTACTGCTGCCGCGCCGTTGCTCCTCGTCATCCACCTCATCCGCCTCCTCCTCCTCTGCAACCGCCACCTCAACCTCCTTCTCTTTTACCGAGCTGTACCTTCTAGTCGGCTCTCTTCTTCTTCTTCTGGTTCGCGCCAGCTCACTCTGTCCGTCGGCGCGCGTAAGAACGCCCGCCTCTTTTTCGATGCACCGGAAAACAGGTGCGGAAGCTAGTGTGTGTCGTGGGGATTCTAGGATTTCTACTGGTTCTCCGGGAGAACCATCGCCGGCTAGGATTCCCGGCATTTATTCCCAGGATCTCCGTCGTATCGCGGAACACCCTTCGCCCGTTGCATTTTCAAAATTCTGAAACGAAGAAACCCCGTCGCCGACCGACGGTGCACGCTCGATAGGCATTCACTCGCTCTCGAATCTCCGTTACGTTTTACCCGTGTATTGCAACGCTTCGCTAAACTGCCGTCCAAATCATCTCTTCGTTCGCCCCTTTCTTCTTCTTTTCCTATCTCAGTCTTTTCTGCCGTTACTTTTTACGATCGTTTATTTTTGTTGTGATCGATAAGGAGCAGGTGCTCGAAAGAGCGTTACGAGTGCTCTCTGTGCCGCCAATCAAACGCAATTATTTTTTAAAAGTACACTGTTTCTATTGTATTGAAAATATCCGGCTTTTAGGGAATAAAAAGATTGTGGAACCTGGTAGTACTAAACGAATTCGTAACGAGAAGAAAATTGAGCTGAGTATTATACGTCAAGTATCGGGCCATCTACCTCCTGAGGTACATTCTATCTTTCAAAATTTTTGAGTATTATATCAAATTTTGTGAAGCACAAGTTTCTTTGCAATAACTATTTCCCATTTTGATCCTGGATAACCCATTTTGATCCAAGTCCTCAACTGGACTTCACAAGTTCGCTCGTTTCCACCGGATATACCGTTTCTATTGTCGAATAGCCATCGTATTTCGAGCGGAATAAACGATTCGCACGTTCCGACTATAAATTACGGCGCATTTGCGACGAACGCTCAGCGGAAAGGTATCCGGGACAGGAGACGGACAGGGAGCGCGGCGAGGATGCCTTAAGGCGACGGCATTTCGATAATTGGAAACCAATGAGGCAGCAGTGGGAGGGTTTCCAAGCTAAAAATCAACCCTTCCACCCTACCTTCGGGCCCTAATGAAGCGAACCTTCGCCGTTGCCAGCCGACGTGCATGCCTCCGCGTCGTATTAATTGCCTGCCTCCCCGACTTCTCGTCCCTCGACGTCCTCCTTCCGCCCCCACCCATTTAAACTACCCCATGTTCACCCCTTGATTCGCGTCCTGCCGTTTTGCCTCCTCTTCTTACGTCGCGCCGTCTCGCAGTTAGTCGCGATAGCGCATTTTTCGACAAATTGGATCACGCTACCGTGCAAACGGCCAAGAAACGGCTAATACTCGCTGGAATAATGGACCGGTGCGGCACGATGCCGGTTACTCAATGGTTAAAGTGAGAATGTTGAGTGAATAAATCGGGCGGTCTTCAAGAATTAGAGTTTTTGGTGGTAGAGTTTTCCTTCAAAAAGAATAAGGAATCAAAAAATCTTTAAAATGTTCTAAAGATTTCTGTTCATAAAAATATGAAACAGATATCGAAAATATATATTTGATTGAGTCGTCGAAAGAATAAGATATCTAAGGATTTAACATGATGTGATGATAGGTGGTAAATGGAATATGGGAATGAATAGGAATTTAGTAAAATATGATGCTGAATTTCTGTTAAAATATATACAGATTCAGGCTCCATCTGTTGTCGTTGTTAATAAATAAAAAGTTTGACGTTGAAATTTGTATAATTGAATCGACAATATCATTACGTAAAAGTAAAACGTACAATTTTCACGATATGTGAATTTTTATGTTCTAATTCTTCGATTTCAATTTATTAATCGAACGAAATGACAAAGGACCACCAGAATATAAATTCCTTTTATAATAAATTTTCTGAAGATATTTGTATGCACATCCTCCACTACACACCACGATTAACTGATCATCGCTACAAACAAAACTAATTTGGAAATAATATGTAAAGAGTTACTATCACTGAACTTTGTAACGTCGTCTAACACTAAGCGCAACCTAACAAGAAGGAATAAAACGATTAATCAAACCATTAGCTATATTACGATAACTCTTGCAATCATAATAACTTTATTTTCAAGCAAGAACTACCTTTGTCAAAGAATTTGTTCACAAAAAATATTATACGGTATTAGAACATAGTTTACTCAAATTTAAATGTCTTTCTTTCAAGAAAGATTGATCGAATCATAGTTACGTTATACATCAGAATATTTGAGGTGTATGTTGGCGATAGAAGGTTTAAAAACACTAGAGTATATTTAACAATATAATTTATTAAAGTATACCCTACGTGTATACTAGTCGTATAACACAACTGCTGGCTTGATTCGTGATTACGAATATATCAGCGTAAGGGAAGTATCAACTTAGCTGCTACTGCTCGTGTCATTCGATAACAAAGATTGCCTCACTACCCTGTTCGCTATATTTATAACCGTCGGAGTTGACAAAAGGCGTTGGGATTTTAATTTCGAAGGTGTTCTCGAAAGATCCCAACGAACGCTGAACTCTCGACCTTGTTTACGAATTTTAACTTTTCGGGTAGTCAACTCGAGGGCATATGATCACGATAAAAACGACGGATTTTGATTAACCATCGGTAACCGCCTATTTCGTGTAGCGAATTCACTGGACGGAAACCGTTATGAATTTTACCGTCGAGTGCCGCTACATATTTATCTATGTTATATATCAGAATGTTTAATATGTACGTTTCCGAAGTTTCAATTTTGGAGATCTTGTGGTCATAGAAAATATTTGGGCGGCGATCCTTAGGTGGTGCCTTTAAGGTTGAGCGAGGTTAGGGCCACTCTGAACGTAATTCCGTTAGGTAGGCCTCGAATCGATATAATCAACGGACACGCAGGGGGTGAGTTTTCACCCGATGCCGGTTGCTTCACTACTATTCTTCCTCCTAAATTCAGAGCTCCCCGCACGGTCTGTAATCTTCGGACGCTCTCGAGAACGACCCTTATTCCTCGGAAGGGAGCGCAATCCGATTCGGAGCTATCCGACGGTTTGAACCGGTGTCATCAAAAGGAAACCTGCCGCCGAAATCAGATTGCTAAATGTTTTCCAAACTTGTGGATCATCGCGTTCCAACGATTGCTTAGTAACGTATCGAAAATTATTTAAATTGGTTCTTTTCTATAATTTATCTAATATAAAGTTTAAAAACTAGGTATTAAACAGGCAGTAAGGGCCATAGTAAGAAAAAATCAATGATGGATAATGAAAAAATTGTATTGAGCTAAGAGAAATGATGGAAACTAAAGGTTAAATATAGAAATAATCTACTAAGTCTGTGTACAAATTTTCAATACAAATTATACTATGTACAAGTATAAACTCTAACAATCGTGGATAATGGGAGAATTGTATGTGTGTATTGTATTCCTCCAATATTATTAAAGATCATTACACAGAATCGCGTTCCCTCAACCTAACATAAAATCAATTTCGAAAACGCAATTCACAAAGCAACACTGCATTCTTCTCACACGCTCTGTTTTTCCAAAAAAGAAACAGACACTTACATCTCAAATCTGCTAGGCCATCAATATGTCACCAAGCACTTCCGTTCTCCTCCATTAAGTCATTAATTCAATGTAATCCTTTCATGTTCAAACCGACGTAAAACTGACACATCAGGTAAAATACACAACGAATAGTGTCACAATTGCAATGGTCTTGAGGCTGGTTCACCAATGGCGACGACGCGTACGTACACCGTCGGCGACGTCGAACATCTTCGATAGGAAGAACATAAGTTCATAGGAAGAACAAAATGGAAAAGAGTGACGCGACAAGTACTCGGTACTTTCGATGACGGAGCCAAGACGCCGGAATGAACATGGGCGCGAGATGTGGCACACCCCGAGACCTAGACACTACTGAACCAGCCCCATGGCAAACCTTGTTAACGGCAGTCGACAACCAAGTTTAAACTTCGGGTAACAATTCCCCTACCAGCTAACTCTCTCTTTCTCTCTCTCTCTCTGTTTCTCTCCTCGCGTGCTCTCCCCCTCCCTCTGGGAACTATCTCTCTCTCCCCCTTTGTCTCTCCCGTTTGCCGCGGCGGAAGGTGATAGAAGAATTCTTAAGAAGCTGGTATAATTAATCATCTCTCGATCGAATCATCCGAGCATCGTGATAATTCGGGGGTAAAGTTGGTGGTGGGTGCTGGACGAAGTCGTTCCTTGAAAAATCGATTCGTAGGTGGTTTCGAAAATTCAGTGAGTGATAGGAAAGTGAATTCTTTTAGTAGTAGAGACAAAAACATAGGTTGTATAATTGGTGAGGATAAGTATCGAAGAATGAAATAAAATGTCATTGGTATTATAGTAGTGACGTGATTGAAGAAAGGATTTTTCTAAATGCAATCGAAAAAGGTACTTGCCGTAAACTATGTTTGTATACTTAAAAATCTATACTACTTAAGAACCAGATACGATAACCTTTACGGAAGAAGCACTTAAACTAATGAAATTATATTAAAAGCAAATTTCTTAAAGCATAAATAATAATATACAAACAGAAACATATCTTTGTACAAAAGAAGTACCCAATACCAGCTAATAATTCCATAAAACCAACTCCATTTCTCTTACAATTGTCTATTACCCTCGAACGAGATCTAAAACCTTCGTACATCGTTGAAAGCATCCCGCATTCGAAGAAACTGCAAACACCCTCATCGCAGCCCGAAAAACCAGTCACCATCTACCTCGTGCAGCACCGTATTCCATCGAAGGAGAAACAGAATCCAGGGGAAGTGACGTATCTACGCGGAACTCCAGCCTAAGTTCGAGCTGAATCAACTTAAGATGGGGCAGGAAACTCCGAACGGGTACCAAAGAAGTCCTTTTGTACTTGGCCTTGATCGGCCCTGTCTTTGGAAACCGGGACGAAACGCGCCAGCTGTCGTTAACCCCGAATCCCGGTGATCCTTCGTGGCCGAAAACGGAGCACCAGACACAAACCGGTGAGAGTAAGAGGAAGAGAAAGAGAGCGAGAGTGAACGTAGGAAACGAGCTTCCTACCAAGTTCACCGCAACCTTCCTGAGCGGCGCGTTGGTGCGAAACTTGGTAGCCGCGTAACAAGAAAGAAGTAACTATCGTTGAAGCGGACTAGTTTGTTCAATGGCACGAGCCGTAGAGGTGGCGGGGCGGAGGGGGTGCAGCAAGGGGGCCAACGCCGAAAGAGAACGAGAGAGAGAGAGAGAGAGAGGGAGAGATGAGAAGGTGAGTCGAAGTTCTTCGCAAGAACAAGAACAAAGTTCCGGACCAAAGCACCTCTCGCCCTCCGCTTCTGTTCCTCTCCTGTGGCCCCCTACTCCTTCTGGTCCCCCTCGTGACCCCCCTACGTGTATGTATAGTCTTGCAGATGCGCGCACTTGCCAGTGCGACCAGTTCACCTTGGAAACTTTGACGAAAATCAAATTCCAAGTGCACCGGCCACGCAGAAGCCTATTTCACTCGGAGGGCTATTCCGAATTTGCCATCGCGAGAAACGTACCAGCGGGCGAGAACGCGACCGACCGAATGGATACAACGATATCGAAACGTAGCTGATACTAGTTTTCATGGAGGTGGATGTTACAAGTTTAGATACGCAAGTGGAATAGGGGTGTTTGAGATCTTTGGTACATAAGTCTAATGGACTGCCGAAGTGGATTTTGAAGATGCGGATCGTAGTAGCAAAAAAATGGTTTTGAATTTATGTGGTGCAGTTTGATACTAAATTATAGGAACGTGATGTGAATGCAGTGCGTGATTCCAATGATAACTTATACGATACTTGGCCTTATTAATAAATAGTAAAACTCGTGCTACTTGGATAACCAATTTTGTCTAATTATAACCGAGATTATCTATTAAAGAAAAAACGTACAGTTTTTAAATAGTACACGTAGCTTGGTCTTCACGTTGAAGACCACAAAATGATAATTTTCTAATATGTGCTCAGTTAACAAACGAATGACACATCTTTAATTAAAACAGATTCACACTTCAACAATCAGAAAGAGTCTTCCAGGTATGAAATAGCAGAAAGTACCAAAAATTGAACCTACCATATCAATAAACACGAAGAGAGTATAAAAATGTCTCTTTGCACAAATGGTACTTACTCGTTCATTTCGATCGAAGACAGGCAACGCTTGCGAGAAGGATCGTACCACGAGGATGACTGGAGATCCGTGTGGAAGCCGGAAGAACGCGTGAAAACGCGGTCACTGATAAGATCCTGGATCGTTGGTAACGATTTGGATAAGGAAACACGCGTCCGCGATAGCGAAAAGAGAAGGACGTAGACCCGTGATCGACGTTAGCCAGCCGTACGAGAGATCAGTCCAAACGGTGCGCGCCGCGACGTCGGCGAAGAGCGGCGATTTTCCACGAGCAACCCCGAGAGGTCGTACACAGCGAGAGAACGGCGGCAGCGTCAGTAGGAGGACGTCGGAGGAAGAGGAGGTGGAGAACGAGGAGACGACGGAGGTGGAAGTGGAAGGAGCCAGAGGAGAATTTCGAGCTGGTATTGGTGAGGAGAGAGGGCCGCGCGCCGCGTCGCTACATCGTCAGGAGTTGCGCGCCTGTGTGCGCTCGTGAGGAGTTAGATTAGAGGAGAGGAGAGACCAAAGAGAAACGGAGAGACCCGGGAAACACAGACGATCGAGGAGAGAGGACCGACGGACAGAGAGAGAACGAAAGGATGAGAGGAGGCAAGAGGAGGTTGGATGTGCGTTACCGTGAGCTAGTGGTAGTGAGAGTAAAACTTTTCTCGCTTGTGTTCGTACGTACGCATCGACTCGCCTCCCGAGGAAGGGAGGCAGGGGCCATAGCCAGAAAGAGAGAGTGGAGAGAAGAGAAGAAGAGACGAGGAGCAGAGAAGCGGATAAAGGTGGAGGAACAGGAGGAGGAGGAGGAGGAGGAGGGGGAGGAGGAGAAAGATAGGGCGTAGTACGATTTTGCTGGTACGGAGACGAGCTTCCAAGCAAAACGCGTGGTCCACCTCCGAGTTATTTCCTTTTCCAGTCACCCTCGCCTCCCCCTTTAGGCCCGCCCTGTCCCTTAGGCTGCCTGGACGGTGCAAATTATTACCCGTCGCAGGTGCATTTTTTCTGTTCCTTCGGAGCAAATGTTTCTACTGCGGAGGAAGCGGCGTCGTTCCTTTTCTTCCTCACTCCAGAATATCAGCCGCGTGATGGAAAGTTCTGGAGAACTGGTAACCAACAGCTTTCACTGTTTCCGCTCAGGGACAAACAGGAACCGAGTTCGACCGTGAGCTTCGCCCGGTTGCTAAACCGGACTGTTCTTATTATTATTACAGCTAAAGAAACTGAATACCATGGAAACTGAAATACGGAAATCTTCGCAAGCCTCATTTCAATCCTAGT
Organism: Bombus affinis; assembly: GCF_024516045.1. NCBI lineage: Eukaryota > Metazoa > Arthropoda > Insecta > Hymenoptera > Apidae > Bombus > Bombus affinis. The sequence goes on along the minus strand of NC_066350.1, from coordinate 2,438,944 downwards.
TGTTCCAAGGAATTTCATGACATATTTACGTCATTGTTTTCTAGAATATGACTAATTGTCAAGTTAGGTTCCTTTCCGAAATCTGACAAAATTTGATTACAAACACCAACTTCCAATACTACTCAACACTTGTACCATCGTCTCAAAGTTATTCCACAAAAATTTTATTAAATTATTTCTTCGCCATTACAGAATTCGCTTGGGCCACCGTATTTAGAGACCCAAACATCTCTAGCGTTCATCAACTAGAAGCATTCAGAGCCAACAAGTATTCGGAATTCTTGGGGAAGCCCCGGCGGCAAAGAAAGCAAAAGCCTTGCGGAATCGTACGTGGCGAAACCGAAGATGCCTTATGATCGCGGACAGCAGTTCGTTCCTCGACGGTAGGCGGACTACCGAACGTCGAGTTTAATGCAGATTAAGGAGCGCGGGGGCTGGAGGGTCCTTTGTAGAACGCGTTTCGTTCGGTATTAGCTGGAAGTAGCTCGTAGAACCGTGGTATTACCTGGAATTACGTCTCAATCTACCGTGGCCGTCGACTAAACTAATATTAAAACTTTTAACGTAGTTAGAGCGCGGCCCGTGGTTGCTTTACCGTCCGTGAAGCTTCTCTCTCTTTCTCCCTCCTCTCTTTCTCCTTGCCTCTCTTCATCGTTCTCTCCTTTTAAACCTCTCTCTCTCTCTCTTCTTCTCTTCCTGCTTATACATGTGTACACGCGCGTATACGTGTCTATAGCTATCGGTATGTGTATGTGTGCACAGGTTGCATTGACCGTTACTGAACTTTGATGTGTTTCCTGCACAAAATTCACCTCCGAAGTCATAAATTAGCTACGGAGACCGATGCGTCTCTCCCTTTGGCCACCACCCTTGAAGCTGCACCAATACACCAAGCCCTCTGCGCTACTCGAGAGACCGTCAAAAGCAAGCAACCAGCACGTATCTACGACAGCTCCCTCGAAATTGTCCGAGCAGCCGAGAGAGCTCCGCCTGACCCGGTCCAGCCGCCTCGATCCAGGATAAACTCATTTTTCAACAGATCCTAGGAAGCGAACGAAACCAACGAAAGCGTTCCTCCGTCCTTCCTTCCTCCTTCCTTCCGACCGCCTCTCTTCACAACTGAATATTTATCGGCGACGATGAACGACGGATCGGCCAGGTCTGTGTAGTTTGCATATGCCGTTAGAGAAGACTCTCGCGTAAACGGGCATCGACTATTTCGGGGGCTGCAACGTGTTGCAGTGACGGACACCGAGCCAATGTCCCGGTTCGTCTGTTTAGAATTTCATATTTTACACGATGCGCCGCTTTGTAGCCGAACCAGACAAATTATTATCTCTATGTACTTTCATCTTTTGCTCCGATGCATTACATTTACACGGAATGGTCGTCTGTTTCGGTCATTCGCTCTGTGATCGATAGAAATTTCTTTTTGTTCACGGTGATTATCAGAAATAGCAAAAGTTTTGTGAAACTATAATGCTTATAATAGATTGTAGAATAAAACTTGTAATTATTCGAGTTACTAATATAGCACACATTCGTTAGAAAAGGAATATCGACCAAAGGGTGTCCATGGATTTATGACTTCAACTCCATATTGAAATTGAAGAAGAAATTAAAATTGGAATAAAAATCCAGTGAATTTTTATGATTTCAGAATTCGTCATTGTTTTCTGAATAAACGCAGTGTTACGAAGCAACATCAACTGAAGCACGTCCATGCATTCTGCACGACAAATTTTTATTCCACCGCTTAAGGAGCAGTCCTGTCCTGCCAGATCAGAACTGCTTCATTTAGAATCTATTAAGTGGATTAAGATCTACCAATGAAATGGTCGTTTCACCTTCGTCTTCTTTTCCGTCCTTCTTCTCACCAACTGTTGGCAACTTCTACTTCTTCCAACTTCCTTCGAAAGTTCGCTGTGAAACTGCAGCCGAACACGAGAGGATTGCGTAGACGGAGGTTAAAATTGAAAATCAACGGGAAAATTTACACGAGGAAATGTAAAATCGCAAAGAAGGCGGAAATACGAGATCTATTAGCGGAGATAAACGAAGAGGAAATTATATAAGTTAAGGAATGACGGTCTTTGATCCAAAAATGCCCTCGTAAGGTGTTCTACGGTAAGCCAACATGGTTAATTGGAATAAGCGTAGATTTTCTATGAATCCTTGTTTTTCATTCTAAAATTCATCATCTGTGTTTTATCTCTGTCATTATCTGCTTTTTGAAAATATTTTTGTATATTAATATTTTATGTTTTCTATATATATTATTCATATATATATTCTAGTTATATGTAATTGCGGTATCACTGAAATATCAGAAATACGGGTAATTCTATCATCGTAATACTATCTTCAGAAAGCTATTATCTCAGAAATAATAGATGTTCTAAAATTGACTAAATTTAACTTACTTCTAAATCGAAGAAAACAAGTAATTAGATAAAAGAAACTATTCTTAAAGTTCCAAAAGAAAATATAATAAATTAATATCGCATTTTATATCAGCAAATATCACATTCTTTGTGAAAAAAAATACTTCGAGATATCAACACACTTTTGAATATTCGTAACACTTGTTGAACAAACTTCGAGCAAGTTGCTAATAGGAAATTATTAAAATCATTCGCGAAATATAAAACTCAATTACACAGAAAATTCGAATCGAGAACTAGTTCACGACATTCCGAACACGTGTCAGGAGAGTTTGGTACAACGTTTAAGAATGTTCTATATTCAACGCGTGAAAGGCTGAACATTAAAGACATTTAAATTCCTCCTTCGTTTTGCCTCGTCATTAAGAGATACGATTAGTATTTACACGCCATAAGCAGTCGCGCTCTTCATATTTCTGCCAATTACCTTTAACCTTCACATAATCGTTGGAAATGTTGCAGTAAGTTTTCTTAAGTAAAGATCAAACATAGAACGAATCTAAAATTAAGAATAAATTAATATTTTCTTTAATATCATTTATCGAGAAGCATCGCGTTTTTCGAAGTTGTGTATAACTTTCTTCTTACTAATTTTAAAATATAAGAGGAGAAATAACGTTCATCCTTAAATATTAATAAATTTGAGATCTTATTATTTACGATCCATCCAGGAGCATCATTAATAAGCTTACTACTTTCATCTGGAACCATCGCATAATCTTAATTCAATCAAGTTCTTTAACAGTATTAACAGTCGAAAATGCAGCCACAGCTGGTCAGACATCCTCTACCACCGATTATACCACTACTTCCCAACAGGACGAACTTCCTAATAACTACGAAGGAAAAAGAAGAAGTCGAACGAGAAACTTCCAAAGCCGAATCTCTTCCACGTGAAACGTTAATGACTTGAAGAAACGTTCCCTATTATCACAGTCGAACGATAGAGCACACTAATTAACATGAATTACCATTATATCTAAACTTTCCACCCAATCCCATCAAATCGACCATAAAATCTACCCTATACGTCGTAACAAATGCAATTCCATTTTTAAAGCATCCAACGTTTCAAACATACATTCAGCGTACAATCTCTTTCAATATAAGACAATCTTTAAATACAGGAAAGAAAGAAGGATTCATTGATAGATTTTTTAAAGAAAATCAGTACGTTCCTCTAGAAAAACGAGCGAGTTCCTCTAGAACAGCGTGCTCGCATCCTCGATCTTCGAGGAGGAGTGCTGAAGTCTTGCCCCAGCGATTCCCGATGTTCCTCCCCGCGCGGCCATCCTGGCCACGAATTTCTACGGGTTTTCCATCCCTCTCTTTATCTCGGTCGCTCGGTATCCCTGAACCTTGTCACTCTCTACTCGTCTGATTCGCGCACGCGTGCTTCCTGTTCCCCACTCTGGAAAGCTCGACGAGCAACTTTCCGGGAGGTAGCACGGGGAAAAGCTCCACGATCCACGCCTCCCACGGTAGGCTTACTTTCCTGTAACTTTTTGCCGTTGTTGCCGTCGACGTCGTCGTCGTCGTAGGTGGTCGTGGTCATACGTGCGCGCGCCCTGAGGAAAAACCTCTCTTCTCTCGACCGTGGCTGCCTCGAAAGAGCTTCCCTGCTCGCCAACCGCGTTTTTCCTCCTCCTTTTGCTTCTTTTGCCATCCGCTACCGCCTGCCCGTTCCCTCATCTACCTCTTTCACTATCTCTCTGTCTCTCTTTTTCTGGCTTTGCTCTTGCCCCTTTTTGTTTTTGGAAGCTTTTCTTTTTGTTCTTATTGTCGCTACGTTCTCAGCTATCACGAGCAATAAACGTCCCAGCTCGTGAAATTACCCGGTAGACAACGCCACAGGGAAAAGATTTCCATGGAAGTATAGAAACTGGGAGACAATGTGTTGACCAATGGAAATGAGAATTGTCCACCAGTTGTTTAGTTTTTTCGAGAATCAGAGATACCGATGGAAGAATGATGGAAACGATATTCGATCGATTTTAGGTGGATCGAAGATAAATAAATTTGGAGAAAAAAAATCAGAATTTTGCATAAGAATTTTGTTTAGAATCAGATTTTTCTACTTTCTACTCTCTACTAATAGAGCGTTTCCTGTAGGAAAATTTCTCCTCATAATCATCTGAAGTTCTATTCGAAAAGGTTGCCAATGTGCATTGACTTTCTCGTAGGGAAACGCAGATAAGCACCGGTTGTGGACGTACAATTATGCAAACACTGATCGAAAGTAGGAAAAATGCAGAAGAGAAATATGTTAATAGCCGAGAGTGAAATAAAACAACCGCCGGGACACTCGGGAAAGTTCAAAGTCTAAAGTTTGATCACCCCCCATTCCCCTGACCATATCGTCTATTACTACCCTCTCGTGAGACACTTCGTTATCTTTCTGAATCAACGATGTCACGTGGAAATGTCGCAACGTTTTATTCTACTGCAACAATTCCTTCTATTTAAAATAGTTCGTTTAAACTACTGTTCTATTATTAGTTTTATAAAACGTATTGAGAATTGTAGAAATCTCACTTTTTAAGATTTTTTTATAAGAAATTTACAACTTCAAAGGATAACATAGCTACAGTAAAATAGCTCAATACATAGTGTGGCATGTAGCATTTATTTTTTTATTTTGATTCGTAAATACTTCGCTACATAAAGTCGATGAATAAAGCAACGCTTGTTATTATGATAATTGATGACTCGTGACTTACTATGTCTTCATTCTTAATTTACATAGTATAGAAAATGTTTTAAATACTATAACAAAAAAAATATGCGTGTGTGCGCGCGCGCGCGTGTGTATGTGCAGGACCAGAAGAAAGCAACCGGCAACACGGGTAGCCCACAACTTATCATCAAAGTTAAGAATTTAACTTGGGCGTTATTTACTGCGGACCGAGTTACGAACTTCTGAGATCACTTAGGTCGCTAAGTTGCTCATTGTGTTTGAAGAATAACTTAGCCGAACTACAATGAGTCGAACTTTGAGCGAGTGGAACAGCGATACGCGTACACTCTTCCCGGAATGACGAATGGAAGCCTAGAGACATAGCTAGCTGCACGCTCCTTAAATCCTTTTGTTGCATCACTTTCTAAATAACAACCTGAGCAACTTCGGAAAATTTAATTTCACTGGTCAAACACGATCGTACCTGTTCGCAGTTTGGAAACCGAAATAGAAAAAATGAGCCAGATTCAATACGCGAACCTTTTCTGTGGACGATTGTATTATGTTTCAACCCTCTGACCAATTAATTCCATGAAATGCACGATATTTTCTCGGCGATTGGGGCGCGAAAACACTGGGAAGCTGAAGATACATTTTTCAAAAACGCTCGGAAATCAATTCCGTCGAGCATTAATAGACCTGCTGGTTTTTAAAAAATTGCTGCTGGCTCGGATTGGAATGAAACTTTTGGAGGCATTCAACGATCGTCGAAATATTTATCCTGGTATATAACGCGTTTGATATCAGAAAGAATAGAACGTGTTTCGTATAATATTTTAGTAATTCGTTTTGTATTTGTTATCATTGTATATTATAGAAATACAAATTACACAAATCTGGGATTACAGTATAATTATTATAAGCAATTCCCTGTGATTTAACACGAGCAACAAAAACGAACCATAATCAGCCACGTGAGGAAATATTCGAATTCCTTCAACAACACCGACGTAGTTTGGAAACTAAAAGAAACGAGTACAGTTTCACCGTCGTACTTAACGATCTAGGTTAATACTTCTCGCAACTTTTCGGGATTTCAACGGTCCGTGAGGAAAGAATACCAACGTGAGCGCCATAGTTGTTGAAACCAACCGCGTGGCTTAAACGTATAGATAGTTTTAAACGTTTGAATAATTTCTGGTAAACCACAAAGTTCATAAAAAATAATACCATTTTTGTTGCTTAGATTGAATACTTTTAAAACATAATCATTGCATCTTGGTAATTTAAAGACAATTTAAGAAAGGTACATTTAAAAATTAGCGTTTCGATGAATCTCACTCTTACAATATACAACAATTTTATTCTCTTTCCTAAAACACCAGACATCGAGAGATTAAATATATAATTATCACAAATGCAGCAGTATGGGGTAACCGATAGCCAGTAATATTTTGTAAAAATATAAGACCATTCACGAAAGACAAGGAATCGGAATTCGAAATTCTATAAGGAAGTGACTGATCCAATTTTCGAGGGCCATTTACAGTGAACTCTCGAGGTTAGCTACCAGACAAGACGAAATATGGCTAGATATAAGAAGGCAAACACAAACGACACGTGTAGATATCCATACGTATTTGTACGTAAATACGGGAACTCATAGCGTTAGCTACTAGTGTAAACACCAAAGACAAAAGAAACGGAGAGAGATAGAGGCACAGAGAGAGCATATATCTGTCCACCGTATATCTATCGCGGGGGAGAGAACGATGATCCCTGCTGGTCCGAGATATAGATCCATAGATTTGTTTTCTATCTCTGGCCATCCTTTCTATCGCCTTCAGGCGTCGAAGAAGTTCTTCGGGAAATCAAACTCGCAGATCTCCATTCGGAAATTTTTCCTTTGTCTCAAGAACCAACATCACTGTCGATTTTGTGGTGAAAGGAAAGCTTTCTGGAAGGTGACGGTTTGAGATCGAGGTTTGCATTTCAATTGATAAGAAAAAACGTTTTAAATGAACGGCTTAAATGAATCGATGAGTTAGTTGATAAAATTAACAAAATGGAAAATGATCTTGTTTTAAAAGACATACGTTAGGTTTTTGATATAATGATCATAAAGGCTACAAGTGATGATTGAATCTATTTTGTAGATAATAAGAATTTTTTGGAAAAAGAATCATACTTTCTTTGAAGCTCTGTTTTTGTTATCGATCCTTACTTTAATATTATTAAAATGAACATACACAGGGGAGATTTGTCACCACGCTGCACAAACATTTCAATTGGCACATCAAATATTCTATCAAATATTAAACTTATCAACGAGGAATTCAGATTAACATACCAAGAAAGACAGACATCAAAATACATAATGTCGAAAATGTCCGACAAGAATAACTGTCGCATATCGTTAAGGCGATTCTGGAATATTATAGGGATAAGGGATGACGAGATCGAAGGGTAAGAAAAGGACTGTCGACGGTCTTCTATCGATGCTCGGCATCACGATATTAATTGACGCAAGAAATTAGGTCCGCGATCCCTGGGAATGATTGATCGCGTAATGAGAAATCCCTAATAATGACCCTGCCGTTTTGGGGTAGGAAGAACGACGTAGGGCGGGGGATGGAAAGGTATTAAGAAACGACATTAGATTATAATTTATATTAAAATCTGTGCAAGGAGATAAAGAGAGGAGACACCCGCCAACGGTCGATCTCAACCCTTCGGCATTGGCGTAACGCCCGTCTCTAAGACAATGAGGATCGGCGTTAAACTTCTTGGAAAGGTGCAGGATCTTTGAATATACAACGCTTCGAGCTTTCTATGAAAATAGAAAATATTCAGTAACTTCGAGTTTACTACAGAATTCAAAACATCTAATAAATAATACCTAACTCCTAAAGGTATATTCTTATTTATTACTCTTTCATTTCAAGTAAAGGAACATATTTTAGTTCTACTTTACGTAATATACTCTGTATATAATATTTTCTTAAATCTTTCCAAAATAATAATTATCATGTGTACAGGATACCGTACTTGCGGAAGAGTATTTACGCTATTTGCTCCTATGCTAATAATAAAAGTATTTATTGAACATTTTGAAATCATGTTAACAAAACCATGACGATAAATTATACGAGAACGTATAAGTGAAACAGAAGCTGGACCAATGATCGATCTAGGATCGCAAAAGAGGCATTTTAATTAGGCTTTACGCCTATGGAAAATAATCAAGGAGAGAGGCCAAGGGACGCTTTATGGCGGAGAAGAGAAAGAGAAGACGAACGTGGATCGCATGGAGCAGGCAGCGCGGCATAGTATTATACTGATGTAAAGATAGGGTAGGGGCAGCATGCTTAGATGTAATGGGGCAGAACTTCGGATTTATTCCAGTTACGACATTAAGCATGCAACAATATATGTTCCTAGTAATGTTATGTTGAATCTGTTGAACTATCCATTAAGAATTAAATTCAGTTAGTTTAAAGTCAGTTTAAAGTTATATAACTTCGTGACCCATATTTTCTATTTTATACGTTGAACACCTTTAACTCTTTCAGTGACATAGGGTCTTACTTTCTAAAACCTTATTTATAAAATCTATAATACTTCACTATATAAAATAATAGAAAAACTGAAATAAGGATATCTACGTAAACGCAACAACAGGAAAATATTATATGTACATCATATACGTGGATAAATGAATAGAAAATAATTAAAATTTGGTGCACCGAAGAAACTCGACATGCATCGAAAATATTAAATTCTATATCGTATTACGATTATCGACTAATACCTTAACGATTCCCAGTTTCTACACAGCACCGAACAAGTCAGAACTACTACAACCGACCCGTTCAAAGCGGACTAACGATTCACCCCGTTCTTCGGTTTGCCGTTACGTCGAGTCCAGCAGGTAGCGTTATCGACAAGACAGGAAGCGGAGATACTAAAAATACGCACAGCAGGTTTGAACGGCACCAAGACAAATATGTGTCAGACCAACGTGTTACACTTTCCCTGGTGGCATCTCATTCCCCACATCACAGAGCGTATGAGAGGTGAAAGGAGGAGAAAGAGAGATAGAGAAGAGCAACTAACGGTTTAGATTCTGTAACGAGCACCAGTTCTCGGGGATCCCTCGTAGCCGATAATAAAATGCATGATTTACCTTTCCGTTTGCTCGAGCGGGTTGCGAAGCGCGCGTACGGCGCACGAAAGCGCAGCTATGGCAGCAATAGCGGCACGCCAAGCAAGAGAAATACACAACACGCTTTCATGCTAGAGAGGGAAAAACGCTGAAGGAAGGAGAGAAGAGAATACAACCCTCTTTACTCAACGGCACGACACGTTACGAAAGGCGACCCGCATTACATACGAGCGACAGGACGACGCCATGAATTATAAAATGACGGTAAAAGCGAAAGTTTCCAGCGGTTTCGCGGATACTGAAGAGAAGGATAGAGACGAGAGAAGGCCACCAGTAACGTACAGGTCTGAAGCAGACTGTCAGCCAGCAAACCGACCAACCAGCCAGCCTCCTTCTAATTTAATGAAATAGCGAAGGGTTAGGCTCCTAGCAGATGAAGCACCGAGCAAATGTTTAGGCAAAGTAGCCGGTCTACATGACGTGCTCGCGAATGTGGAAGTGCAACGTTTACACGTTCAACCACGTCTTGTCGTATCGCCCTGCTCGAATTCAGCTCCCGCAACTACCTGTCTCTTCTTTCCTTTTCGTCCCTTCTACGTCCCCCTATTTCCCTTCGCGTTTCTCTTCGTTTCTCCTAGTGGTGTAGTAGTGAGTGTTACAGCGACAGTAACGCTAGACATTGCATCTATCCTCATCCATTCTTCGGGTTCTGGTCTTTGAACGCGTGTCTTACTCTTCGTTGGACACAAGTGTCTTCCTTCGTCGCATGGGAGGAATCGATTAAAATGGATGTGAAACGGTTTTTGGCGATAGTGATGCTGATGGCAGGGATGCTACGAGTCAGCCATGCTTCCTCGACAACCTATCCCACTGCCTCCGAGCGACGAACATGCAAATTCAGAACCGGTTACGCGAGCATTTTCACATCCGGAATGACGCGGTAACGAGAGAAATCCAACGAGACGTCTCCTGGATAATTTCCTTTCTGGGACGGATGAGAATGTTCCGCGCCCGCTTGTACGATTGTTCTCGCCACAGTAGAGTTGGGTATTCTTCGACATTCGAGTTAGGATTTTTATCATTTTATTAAATATATTCGTTACTATACTTCTTTTTTGTTTTGAGATTTTATGAGCTCAATCTGTCCATAATCTACTACAATCGAAGATTAGAATAAAAAGACTTTAAAATTTAAAGAAATAATACAAAGTATATGTAAAATTATGAACTTTCTTGACAGTATCACACTGTGGCGATCGAATTCGTCAAACTATCGTCTTTCTCCAAGATTCTTAAAACCTCTCCATTACCTCCATCTCCCTAAAACAGGTAGTCTATATGTCTGCATGGACAATAATAAAACGGGAAGCACCAATGACCATCAGGGAAGCATCGATATCTGATGGCAAAAACCACAGAAAAGTGTCGGTCATCGTGGATGCTTGTATGGATCCAGCTTGAAGCAAGAGTCACAGTGGGAATCCTCGCGATATCGTCGCGAAGGTCCGACGAGGCGACGATGGAAACGAATAGAGAGGATGTCGGACGATGGTAGCAATCTGGAGGTATTCCCCGGACAGTGAGGCGCGTGACACGGGGGTGAGAAGGCGCGATGACTATGCGATAGGCAAAGAGAGTGTCAGGCCTGAAGGAGTGTGAGGAAGCTTTGGTGGAAAGAGAAAGAGAGGAAGTACGAGGGGGAGACAGAGAGAGAGAAAGAGTGAGGTGGCGCAGTCGTGATTACAGTGCCGTGTATTCAAATGGTCAGTCGGACCCACACCAATCACAACGAGCAGCACCCCCGAGCATCCCCGATACCCTTGTCTAATGCCACAGGGACTAACGCCGATGTACAGGACAAATAGCGAAAGAGGGTTTGTGTGCGTGTGCCTACGCACCGATGCCGGCATCCTCTCCTCACACGTCGAATCGAGAAATGGTAATATGCAACTTGGCCGACAAGCTTCCCTCCGTCGACTGGAAAATTCGAAGGACCTCCCTAGAGATCGGCCTGCGAACGTTGCAGGACATCGAAAGACCCCGAGTCCTGTCCTTTCGTAATAACCGCAGCCTGTGCCGCGTGAACGTTCGTTCTCCCATTGAAAGACGCGCTAACGTGTTTCACGCGTATTGCGAATTTACTCCGCCGAAATTACATGTCATCGTGTCCATTCTGCCAAGATTCCTTAATTCTGAGTCGAGTTTACGTGGGTCGAGTTGGCGTGGTTCGTCAAGGTTTAGTGAAATGACTATAACCGTTCGAAGCAGGAGATTGTAGTCTGGGAGGTATTGTAGAATGTTTGAGTGAATGTAAATTCGTAAATTGTAGTATGAAACTTTGATCTTGTCGATATATGACATAATTTATACGACTTATACAAGAGAATAATTCAGACTTGTTTTTCAGCTAGTATCTAGCTTACTAACTACTTAGAAACAAATATTTTACGGAACTTCTTAGTCTTAATACGTAAGACCTTGATTACAGTGGGTATGTGTCCTGGCTTCCTTCCAAAATCTTCAATGTCAATGGTGATTGTTTATCCAACCGTATAGAGAATCAGTGATTTTGTAACCTCGGATCACGATAATTTCAAATCCTTACATATCTGATTCTTGATAATAACTCGAATATTATATAGTCTCTTAGATCTCGAGTCTTTTATCATCAAATTCACTTAAAGCGTGGTTTACGAATACTTCGCACTCGACAAACATTATGTAAATTCAGCGATCATCGAACGCGAAAGATAACCTCCTTGTCGACAGGCGTGATAACTTGCGGTAGGTAGACATGTAGGAAGACGAGAAGGAAGTGGAGAAGATGGCGAGAGGTCGTAGGACGACCCTAGTTAGTCCCGGGTCTATGAATCGTTAATGCTAATCAGGATCGCCAGGACCGTGTGCTATGGACTAGGTGACGTCAGCCCTTCGTCAGAGATATGGCTACGACGAAAGGGACTTGATCAATTAACCCCTCGCGATATTGATAAACCCTGAAAGGAACCCGCGAAATCCTCTGTGGTCATACCTAGTCGATCAATGCGTGTTGAACTCATTAAGGATCCTGCTAGGGATTGATCGTGAGATGCAGATTAGAGATGTGCAATTGTTAAAAAATGCGTAGAACATTTGATCTGTCTTTGTAACGGAAACGCAAAAAAGTTTATGATAAAAATGTTTTCGATGAAAAGTTTGTTGTTTTTCAGACGGGATGACAATGCATTTGTAACATTCTTACTCGAGAAAGTATCAGAAAGTTTTATTAAATGCTGTTCTTCGAGAATGAAAAATAACGCGAGGCATTCATAAAATGTAATAACAATCATAAAATTAAATACATATTAAATTAAACGCGAATTCAGTAGAATATGTCAACGAATAATCAAACCAAACTTATACATTCCTCGTACAACAAGCTAGTATTATAAATAAGCATCCATGAAACAATCATATTCTCTAACCTGCTAACGCTCTACAAATTTCATTGGAGCGACAAAAACAGCGAACCGGCATTTTATCCATTATCTCGTCAAGCTAGCAAACCGATCTTGTAATCGAGCCGAGGGGTGGCGAAGCCAAGGATACCAGGAGTAGATTAGTAGAAAATCATTTCCCTTTCTCGAGACTCAGCAGAATCTGCGATACCATAGAACAAACATTTCGTGAAGGGGTGGCAGGGAGATCGGCGTTCCGTTCCACCCTCGTCCAGTTTAGCCGCGACGTCGACGCCACATGGGCCAGATAGCAAGTGTGCCTTATCTGCCAACGAGAATATAAATTTCCAGGAAAGCCCGGCAATACGTTAGAACGTAGGCACGCACGTACGCCGATCTGCCATCTCCCATTAGCTAACTCGTGTGTTTGCTCGTCACTTGACCGAAGATTAACGCTCGTCGTCGAGGAATCGATCGCCAAACGAATAGTGAACGAGCATGCAGGCACACGTACACGGATTTTCCACGAACCTATGTCGAGAGGTTACGACACCTCCAGCTTGACCATCGTCAGATTTATGGTCGCGTTATAGTAAAATTTGCCTGTTCTCGATCGTTCCCCCGATTAATCAGACAAACAGGTTTCGATCTAAGGTAAAACATGACCGCGAAACGCACGATCACCGTGAGTCGGAGTTCGCGGGATTTTCTTCGAGACGTCTTAATTACGGCTACCCCCGTGGATCGAAGTTTCCAAGGTTTCCAGCAAGTTTCCCGACCAAAGTTTCCGCACACAGACCAACGTATGCAAGGTTAGGTTTAAGTTCAATCTCATTGACTCGACCGCAGCGAACGCTGTTTTGGGACGCGGACCTCTATGTACCTTGATTCAACGCGGTTGATCCCTACGCGGAATTGTCAGAGATCGAAAAAGGATCCGGATCCCAGGGATCGAATTTCACCGATCATTTTGATACGTTATCGTTAGTTTTCCTTGAAAATTAAAATATTGCGCGTGATCGTCCATTTCAAATATATTTTACCATAAAATCTATAATCGTATAATCGTATACAATACGCATACAAAGTAGATGTTGAATCTGTGCTGAGTTTCGATATTGGGAATTCCTAATGAGACGAGTACGAGGATTCTAGCCATGAATTTTGAAACTAGTTCTGGACGATAAACTATGTCATGTCGATAGCAACAGATCCACGATGAACGATATAAAGTTTCATCTTCATATATATATATTTATAGTTTATAGGTAATATAGGCTATCATCTAAAAATATCTGGACATATTATTTTTTACAGGATCTAACATAATTACAGATTTACGAATAAAAAGATTCCTATATCTTAGGATATTATAATATAAAGCAAATATATCGTAGCATCTTCGAAATTTCTCGAAACTTTACTCAAAAACCCAAAACCAACTTTGTTTTAAACTCTGAACGAACCATATATTTTTTATTTTCCTCGACAATTACAGCATAGCAAACAGTCCGCGCCGTTATTTCTATCTTCTATGTTGTACGAAAGTTCAAAATATAAATAAACAGCAGTCTTGACCAACTCAACGTCGATGAGTTTTATGGACTAACGAATACGATATATCGAATTCCACAATGAGAACGGAAAAACAGGAGAATGAAGTTGGAGTAATCGGCCCGGGTCTGTCGGTTATTGTGCACGCGAAAATGACTGCCAAAATGAAGCCGAATAGCCGGCAGCGATTTTTGTCGGTTATTCAGTTATTAGTTCCATTCAGTGAACCGGACTCGTGTTCGACCCGTTAGACGCTCTCTCCGCTTTCAGGTTATCGATGCCCTATTGTTTAGCGGATGGAATCCGCAGGGCTTCGTTCGACGGCTGCAAGTGTAATGCAAGATTCGTTCGTTCCCATGGTTTTATGGAAACAGTGGCAGGTGAAATTACTTCTAATTAAACTGCCAGAAATATTTAATTTCTTATATTGATTTGATCAAGGAGAGTAATAAGGATTCCATAATTATTCAAAGAGTACGTATACCGAAGAATGTAAAGATACTATTTCTGTAAAGATATCTAAGAAAAAATCGACTCCACTTTACTGCTCAATTTATGTCTTGAAATTGCAGTAATTGTTGTAATAATACATTTGTTATTTATAATTAAGAATACATTGTTGTAATAATACATTTATTATTTATAATTAAGAATAAATAACGGCCTGCAAGAATTTTTCTAAACGATATTTAGTTACAGTATTTTGGTATTAATACGAATGTTTTTAAAATTTACTCAATGCATTAACGCCATCGTTACAATTCGAAATAATGCCATGTAAGAAATGAAACATGGTATGACGTACAGTTGGACTTCTCCCACTAGCAACTATCACACGTCGATCGATAGGAGAAACGATAAATTTGAAGAAATCTCGGTAAGAATGTGACGGCTGAACGATAACAAGAGGATGATCTCGAGATAAGAGCAGTGGCATTAATTGAGATTCTAGATAGAGCGTGGTCGTTGGCACAGCGTGTCTGGATAACGATCGCTGGACAATGACAATGCTGACCGCATTTGGCTTTCATCGGCGCGAGTGATCGTTCCGGAAGCCTTCGAATCGAAAAGAAAAAATTGAATGTACGCGATCATCTTTCAAACAAAAAGAAAGAAAATAATAATTATAATAAAATTAAAGAAAATAAAAATGAAATACCTGATTACGGTATCGGTATTTACCCAATCTAACTAAAACTTCACAAAAAACGAGAAAGAATTACGTCGAATGAATTAAATACAAAGAGGGCTAGTAAACCCGACTCTAAAACGGGGGGTGTTTTTAATAGGACATCTCAGCATCCGAACCGCGTGCTGCCCTCGGACGACAGGGAAGAGAAGCTAGATACTCGGTTCCTTTATGATTTTAAACAAGAAATTACAATATCTTAAACGTTTCTTGATGCAAATTATGCATTTCCATGACCCCTAATCATTATACGACGAAGAGCATTCGACTAATTATTGTAAAGTAGGCATCGCAAGCACTAATACGCATTTTTCGAAGATTCTAAGTTATAAAGAATTCCACAGAATATAATTTTGCAGCAATTCAATATATTTTACGTAGTTACAACACAAGATTCAGAGAAACATTGTAGGTTGGAATACGTGAAATACCTATAGAGATTTAAATAAAAGTGTGGCCGTGTTTGTTTAAAGTTATGACAGTGTGTATAAACTGAATGGATCAGTTAGGGAAACATCTGCACGTAAATTGCACGTAATCAAAGCGCAGAATTATTTCGAGCGGATTTTAATTGGAAATTCCACGGGAGCCGATTTTGCACGAGCGATTAATCGATCGATAAGAGCTAATTGTTACGTGCCCGGTGCGCGAGCACCCTTAAAAGCTAGAGGGTGGTGAAGGTGCCAGGCTTGGCAGCTCGATATGCATTGGCATTACGTGCAATTATACACGTAACGTTGAATGCGTTTCGATTATATCTGTTGCAACATCTCGTTGAATGAACCGGAGATAATACATGATTTTCTGCTCACTCGAGATTTGATAATTCCAAATCGATGCTGCGCTTTAATATTAATTCAATATTTATGTAATTGAATAAATAAAAGTATTATTACATTCGGCATCTATGAAATATCGCGTGTACAATATGGTTTCATTGCTACTTAATAGATTTCTAGTCTTCGATAGAATCACGTGTTTCTAGCCAGACACTACGTAGTTTATTTATTACGATTATTGATTTCCACTTCTAAAATAAATAATCTTTATTCTTATAAGTCAACTATCTTCTCAAATTGTACAGGTATAATACGATCGTTATAACATACCTTATGTATTCCAGACAGCGTCCCTCCAATTTTTCAGTTACCAAATAACTCTCACGTACTCCATAACCCGAATAATAACGTCGTACAGCAACAACGCGATAGAGGGTACAATAACATTAAGCGTCAAAGAACAGGCAGCTCGCGAAGCTGCCAGCGAGTTTGTCTAATAAATTTCGCAGGGCGGATATATTCAGGTAACGGAAGGCTATTACAAGGCGATATCTATCGAAGTTGGGTGGACGGGAGGGCCGCCTAGAGAGAAATAAAGAGCGATTGCCTCGGTAAATCAGAGCCACCCCTACCGTCAGCCCCGAACCACCCCGTGGTGCTCGAGTCGGGCCACCTTCTCTCCGGTTGCCGTGCTGCATACCAGCCACGAAACGAAGAACACGAAGAACATACGTATCGGAACATTAGCAGACCTTTGTCGTACCTGAAGGTCTCTTTTCCTCGCGTCCATTTCAACCCATTCGAAACGACACCACCGCGACGAGCCGTATCGTTCCACGCACTCACCCCACCGCGCGCGGCAAGTATTTCCCGAACAGCGATAAAGCAGCGCAATGCGTCATCCGGCCGTGGAAATAAATTGTCCTCGAACACGAGCGGAATCTTCCCGTGCTTATTTTTACCGGCCGCTAACTCGAGGATTTCGGAAATCGCTCTTTCCGCGGCAGTTCCTCGAGAACTACCGACGAGACAGTTTAATTTCGTCGGAGGAATTTCCACAGCTACGATCGTTCGATTTCATGGTTCAATATTATAGTAAAAGGGATTAGTTTTGGGGAATGTAACGTATCCGAGGTGTGCGTGAAGTTTAGAATATGTTTACAGACTAGTTTAAGAGTTATGTGCTGTGATAATTTGAGAAAGTGTGAAGAAATTTGTATTAATTTTGTGTAACGGTTAGAGTGAAAAATGATTCGATTATTACAAATTTCTCTAATTTAATAGTATCTAGGTAACACATTGGTAATTAAAGGGCTGTAGGATGATTATATTTGTGCCAATATTAATTATGTAAACTCCTATATCGTAGAAATATCGTTATATATAGTTGTGATAAAGAAGTAGAGAATTATAATGTATAATATAATAATATTACAACCTCCACTTACTTGAAATCGAGTATAATTTATAAACGTGTAAGGAAAGATTCATTGTATCCCCGAGGAACTTTCGGAGCGAGCACACGACCGGAAGCGTGACCAATAATTTTTCGAATGATCCAAATTTCTCTTGGGACCGACCAAAATATACACGGTCGTGCATGTTGCCGACGCAATACGTGACAGAGTTGTTTAGAACGGGAAGAATGAACATGCGCGCGCCATGATCAAGCTTTTTGGCCGTATCACATCCAAACCTTGCTCACGTAATAATAAATCGACTGATTACCGTCGATAAGAACCGCAAAGATACGGCGTTATCTCGTGGTGCTAGAGCGTGGGTGTTTTATACACAATTTATTGGTTAAGCAATTTGTAAGGGACCCAGGAAGGCAGCAGAATTGAGCATCGATACTGATAACTGATGACTTGTAACCCTAATTAATGTTTTGGTACCGTAAATTATTTTACGAGACATTGAATATTCTACATATACCTTCATACACACCGTTCCCATTTTTTTTTGTGGTAACAAAATTGTGAATCCGTTGATTACGACTTTTGCCTTTAAAAGAAAGGGGATATTAGAAAAAGTGAACGTTCGGTATTGAAGTCGAGCCAGATACGGAACGTGCATGTCAGATGTCAAAGGAAGCTTGAAAAAAGGATACCATGCGACAACGTAACTTTAAAAAGTTTCCGTCACAGACGGTAAGCAGTGGACGGTAACAGACAAGTTGACAGCGAAGCTAAGTGAATGAGGAATCTTTCTACTTGCTCCGTATGGGTCACAATATTTTGTGAACAAAAAGAAATACGTCAATAATCTCGACTCAAATTTATTACTTTTAGAATTACTTTTTGTAATAAAATAATAAATTTTAATACAAAGAAGGAGACCCAATTTCTAGAGAGACACTCCATTTTTACTTATAGAAGCACTTGCACGTTGATCGGCCGAGGGCAGAGAAATCCCGTTAAATTTACCTTTCGAGTTTAATCTCTGATCACAGTTTTCTAAGCGTCTATCCCGTGGATTGTCGTCGGTGATAGCAGCGTAGATCCGAAGCGTCGAAATTTCCACGGAATATTCAGACCGCCGCGCGTCGCATCGCATGAGTAGAACTTCGAAATTATAAACTCGTCAGGCATTTACGTGGAACGATTAAAGCTAGCTCGCAACGCTATCGTATGGATCACCGTAAGAAGAACGGTACGGAGAACGTAAGCAAAGGAGAAAGACGGAAGAATATTTGTGAGCGTGTGCACGCGGTTTACACTAAAGCTAAGCCCGTGATACTCGCGCCACGCACGTTCTCCCTATGACTCTCTTCCTTCCATCTTTGACATGGCGATAGCATTTTCTAATTTTATTAATCATTTAAAATTACATCGAAAATTATAATATAATAAAATATATCCACATAGTTTTTTTAATTTTATCATTACAATCGAATAATCGATGAAAGTGTAGAATTTATATTGATAATATGATCTAAATTTGACCTTCGAAATAACGAATCTGTTAATAAGTTTCCTGCTCTTCCAAAACATTCCACTTATTTCTTTTCTTTTTTTTTATAATTTCTTATAAGCACTTTATTTTTCTATCTCCTTTCATTTTTCTTCGCTATCCTGATTCACATATGTTGCAGACAATTTATCAAAAGAGCACGACGTAGTAACGGTTTATTCATGCACGGGGATCAACTGCGGATTTCCCGTACAGCGAGCTTGCAAGCTCAAGGAATTACGCACGTGGACGATACTTTAACGAGTCGCTATCCTGCGGTCAGGATTCGGATTTCTCGGGATTGTTAAAAGCCACGTTAATGCCTGGTTCATTGTTCACTGGCCGCCCTTTTTTCCCGAAAATTTGACAAGGGTCAACGGGAACTTGTTGCTTACAATTCAACAGCTAACTTCGTTGGAGAACTGCTTGATTATGTATCATGAACGATCTCTTTGCCTCAGACTGTGAAACATTTTACGTCCAGATTATGGATTCAATACAGAATTTAATGCCTAGATGGTGTTCATTAATTGTTTTTTAATAATAGAAGATTCTTATGTTAATTTTTAAGTCGAAGACTGTACCATTGTAATTTATTGGTTGCATTGTTCGTGAAGAAATTGTACCTTAATCCCAAATATGTTATATTGAAAATTTAATTGTTTAATCTTCATAGGAACAGAAACAGTACAAAACCATAGCGAAGAAACGATCCAGCATTTCCGCAAGAAAAGTGTCTTAATTCAAGTGATCCCAGTAATTCTTCATGAGACATATAAAAGGCACTAATTATTGCAGGAAAATATATTTCGAAAACGTATTCCAAGAACAACCTTAAAGTCGAACAGCAATATAAGAACAAAGAATATATTCGTCCCGAAAAGATCCAGGATTTATGAGTCACGATTCTCGTTCGCCGGGTATCCAGATCGATTTCGCGAGGAAGAGAAAGGGAGCCATCGCAGTGTAGAAAGCATCCCTTCTTTCGTGGCAAACACGGACTATGACTTTCCTGCGACGTGGCTGCAAAACTTTTCCGAATATCGGATTGACGTATCGCCTCGAAAATAGCACGACGAGTAAACAACCGATACGTATTCGCATTACACGAAACATCCCGAGGGATGTCCGCCTTCTGACTGCATCCGTGCGTTCCGATGGCGACGGCCACGAAAACACACATGAAATGAAGGCTAAAGCATGGACAAAGCAACATGCGATCAAAAAGGAAACAAGGAAGGATTCTTGTAACTGCTGTGGATATGGAATGGAAATTTTATACGTAACATTCGCTTTTTTAAAGGAGAACTCTTGACACCTAACGATTGATAGGTGATTTATTATTGGATGATCTACTATTGAGACAGTTTATTATAGTTTACCATTTGTAACAATAATTCTAATCATAATTCTCAGAAAAAAATCGTATAAAATAAATTTGTTAAAAAAAAGGATTAAAAGTACTAAATATACTTTTTGATGTGATGATCTGCCATGTAATAATTAAATCTCAACAATTACCTATATCAATTACGGTATAAAAACTGGTGCAGAAGATATCAGAAGACAACGCAACATTCTTTAAAACGATACGCAGAAGTTAGACATTTCGAGGAGCGTTCAAAACACAGGGAACAAGTTCAAAATGAAACTTACCGGGATAACGTGGCTTTGAACTTTGTTTTACCCTGCTCAATAAGTCGATTTCAACCTGCTGACGTAAAAACTGCGAAAGTTCAGCTCCAGTTTCTTTGGCCCCGTTAAACAAGTTCGCGCAGAGCGGTCACAACCTACTTGCTTGTAAGAAGAGACACCGTGGTTGCCAACAATTGAAGCGAAGAACGATAAAAAAAAAAGCAGGGAAAAGGAGGAAAGACGAGTTTAAAAAAAAGTAAAAACAGAAGAAAGAAAGTTTCGCTTAAGGTCACGTGACGGAGCGTTTAATCGCGAGTCGTCACCATCGCAGCTATGTACGCAAAATATTCGAGTTAGGGAAAATATGCCTTCGAAACTTCTATCCCCGCCCCCCGTCGCGCTCTTGCATTGAAACTCATAGTTCAGTGTTCTGCTGAATGTATTCAAAGTAAACTACTACCAGGTCACCGGTAAGTCTCCGAACTATCACGCAGATTCAATGTCAGCGGAATAAATTTCCTAAGTCTTGTAGTTTAATGAAACGGGGAACTATCGGCACCGAAACAGAAAGTGAGAAACTTTGTCAGAATATGTACAAATCTGTGCGATAAAAAATAAATTATTCTTTTTAAATACATATAAATATGTAACAAAGTTTGAATATCTGTACATAAAAAGAGATTACTTCGCACGTTTAAATTAATACTATGAGTGAAATTGTATAAGTCGTGAACTACAAATCATAATGGCAATATTACTTTTCTAGCGCAGCAAGGTTGATAATAAAATACGTAAAGTTTTACAAGTGAAAATTGTGCAATAAAATAACGGAACAAATAAAATTGTCACTTATACAGAAATACACAAGCAACTGTACTAATTTAATGTAAAAGGCCTTGGTGATAAAAAATTTACTTAGAGAATATTTTATGTAAAGACAGAAAAAACATACAGTTCGAATGGCAATAGGTCGAGTCTCCTCTTCATGTTACCAATAAACTGCTCGTAAACAGGTTGAAAGTACGTTTGTAATGGCTTCTTTAGGAAAATTGCTAGCGAATTCGTTGGAATTGCGTGTGAGGATTTTACGAGCCATTTGAATATGATGAATCGCGAATTTAATAACCGTCGACAGCATTCTTCCGTTTCTCCTCCCTTTTTCTCGCCTTTATCCTCCTAACATTAAAGCTCTTCGAAAAATAAACTTATTAGCTTTTAGGAAGTATTCCAATTGGACAATCGAAGGATTCAATAAAAATCTGATAATTCATTGGGTAGTTCGAACGCCAAAATATTGGAATAAAATATATATTAATCTGTTATAAATTCGTCATAAAGGCTGGATAACGTGAGAAAATCGAGACATTTCACAGTAACAATGAGGTAACGACATTTACAGCCACTTTTCCGAATGCATCTCACCGTATTACTATACTTGTCAGGTTTAAATTAGTCATACAAATTTCACTAGGGTCATGGATGAAAGCCAATCAAATCACCGATCGTAGACGCTTAATTCCTCGTTGAAACTTTTGTACGAGCTCTAAAATCTCTACCATTTTCGATTCTGATTTCAACGATGTCGCTAAAAAAGTTGGCGATGAAATTACTCACAACGAAAGAATCACCCACTGAAAGTTTAGAAAAAAGAGACGAAAATATTTCAATTACCAACACCACATTTAATTCTTCACTTTAACTCTTTACCACTTACTATCATTTAATTTTCACCTATCATAAATCAACGATCGGTTGTTTATCGTGTGATCTAATAATTACAACTATCTAAAATTAAACTACTCGCAATCAGTCAACGTTCTCGAAACATTTTCACTCGGTCCATTATAAAAAGCTTCTCTAGTGGAGCAACGCAAGCTATTGCAGTCGTAAATATCACCCTTCCAATCTCTTTTCATCTCTCCAACATTCATAATCGTCGTCCTGTCTAATGTACTCGTTCTTCGTTCAGTGGCCTCTACACAACATGGGCATCAGAAAAATTGCCAGCCGCCAGCAGTGGCGTATTAAGAAAAGGGCGGGAGAGGTTGACCGCATTAGTTCCGGCTCGTGTGTATAGAAGAGAAAGTGGCAGTAAAGGGCCGACTAATCATAAAGGACGCAGGAACGAAGTGAATTAATCAATGGATTAAACGCGAACTACGTGGAATACGTGGGGAGGGTGCGGTGGACGTGCTGCGGGGAGACGAAAACGCTTCTACGGGGGTGGCGTAACCCTGACATCTCTCGTTTGTCACACAAATAACCGAGCATTTGGCGGGAATGTAGCTACGAGTCTCCGCTCGATGGACAAACTCCACGAAGGATGACGAATTCCTATGGGATCCGCCGGCAACCTTCCTGGCGTCTCGCTATTTCACCGAGAATTCCAGCACGTCTGACCAAAACGCGAGAAGTAACGGCGAAGAAGTCGGCTGCCTTGCGATTCCGGCCCACCAAGTTCTTGGAGAAATTGGGTGACATCATTTGGACGTTTCGAGATGGGTTACATTTGTTTCGGTGGAAGTCGCGTTAAAGATGAATAAATTATAGATACGTCGGTGTGGTTGCTCGTAATATAGCACTTCGCGTATACAGTAAATTCATTGGTAAAAATTCGGAATTCCGAAAAGGTACTGCTAACTTCATTCTTCGATTACTTCAATCAAAACTTCCACTTTTTATATTATCGATAGAAAAATTTGTACCAAAAGTTATTTATATAAAAATTTGGCTCCACTGTCGCAATTAATAATCTAACGAATTACATCGATGTTCCTCGCTAGGCGTGAATAAAAATTTACATTATTGTTGCATTGATGCAATATTTCATTGATTACAACGTTGCATTGATGCAATATTTCATTCGCACTTTTCCTTTCGATGAATTTATATTACCAAATTCTGCTTTGAGAAATTCGAAGGATTTGCGACGAAAAAACTAGCATCACCAGCATGGACATAAATCTTTGCGGCGGTTTAAGGTACCCAAATCAATTTCACGGGATGACAAGGGAGAAGTTGCGCATGATTAGTCCCGGAGGAATATCGCTCTTGCGGTTGATTCAGGGTTTGGTAGTACGAATGCCGATACCTCACCTTGTCGCGTTCCCGGCTATGGAAGAAACAGAGAAGACAGAGACAAGAACAGAAAGACCGACAGAGAGAGGAAGACCGAAGAGTGGAACAGGGGGAAGGAGAAGAGAGGAGAATTCAATATGAAGCAACACCACAACGTATCAAACATCCGTCGGTCCTCATCTTCCTCGTCTCTTATACCGAAGATTGTCAAGATACGTTCATATAAGAGACATCCGCAGCCACACACACTCGTCTACGAGCGAAGACGGCTCGGTGGCTCTTTGATGGTAAAGTTTTCCATCCGGCAAACATCAGTCCACGGAAATGGATCGAGCTTCTCGCACCACGAAGAACCAAACATGCCAGGAAGTTAACTTTAATCGCGGAAAAAGGAAATGGGCGGGACATCCGGATCGAAAGGGTAGTTTTTGACAATGCGAGACGGATTGAATTTCATTGACTGAAATGTTCGCTAGGATTTTTACAAGAAAGGAAAGGAACTTCCACTCTGTTATCGTATGCTCTGGAATAGAGGATTCTGTTTCTTTTCGATGAATGTATTTAATGAAATGGCGTTGGTCGATAGTGAATGGTACTTTTGTACTTTATTTAATAAATTTATACGTTCTTACGTTTACTGATGCAAGAATATATCTATCCACTGCATCACGTCTAGAAAAAATGGGAAATACGAGTACTAGTTTCACGATAACAGAGTTTATTAATCAATTCATTTACCAACTTTTTTAAAAAAAAACTGCTTCAGAACTCCATGATATTCTTGACACAGTGATGAAACGACATAGGAAGCTTTCATTATCAGGAACGATGGAGTCGTGATAACAATGATATCGAGTACGGTAGCGAATACTGGCAACCGACAACAAGGAGAACGTCCGGGAAGACAAGGGCCGCCTAATGGCAGTAATGGTTAATAACCTTCGAATCTATCCATGCTAATGACCGATGCCCTCTCCAGTCAGAAACCACTTGTACCTAATACGCTTAATACTCGGGCCAACTTGGCACTCAAGCCAAGTTCAGAGCTCGACTTGTACAAGGTGAGTCTAGCTCTCGAGTGCCAGGAAGACACGCGTCACATTACCTATCCAAGCGCTAACGCTACAGACAGCCCCACGATTTGCAGGCCAGATAACGAAACCAGACAAGGAACCAAGGGAAAAGCGCAAGAACGTTAGGGAGCGAAGAGACGTTGAGGATGAAAACGGGACAAAGAAGCCGATAATGACGCCATCTAGCCTGCGTCGCAAAACTTTCTAGGAGTTTTAATACACCAGCGACGAGGTCGAAGCCTTCCTTCGACTTGGTTCGATGAAATAAAGGCCGTCTCGCTTATTCCGACGACGATTCTTTTTGTCCTAGAGTCGTGTTCGCGTGGAAGAGGATTAAAGGTCGATTGTTGAGAGGCTGTTCGTCGTATTGATTGATCGAAAGGAAGAATCTGGATTTAGAAAGTTTGTAACGAGACATAAATGTATCTCCAAGGGGAGAAAAGATTGCGGTAATGAGGCTCTATGAAATAATCCGACTGTAGATTTAAAGAGTGTTAATTGCAAGATCCGTAGCTGTGAAACGATAATGATAAATAATGGTAATTTCTTTCGGTTTTGATAAAAAGTAAAATTGCGGTTACACTGTCGCCATACAGTACCATTTTTTACACTGTCTCGGCTAGCTTGCGTTACCTAAGCACCACCCTAAAAATTTCAAGAATGCTACTCCATCTTGACTATACATGCTTGACAGATTACCCTACAAACTTCTCCATTAAGTGCAACATTATAAACGATGCACGAAAGATGCGCCAGGAAGCCACTCTGTTGTATAAAGTTCAAACGTTTTTCATTCACCATAGCCAACGAAACAAACGACACGATCCTTGAAATGGATTTCAACCGATTCAAGATTCCACCGATCCGTCTTTCCGACTCCATTTTTATCTCGGAGAAACACGTTTTCCGATCGCGACGAATAAGAGGATTTTTAAAGACGGAGTCAAGAGGACCGTCGAATGTCATGAGGTCGTGAAATGAAAGGAAATTATTGAGCTAATTGCTGATAAGTTGTTAGGCGAAACACTTGAATCGAAGGTGATGGTGGCAACCAGAAGGAAAGACCAAAAGGAGGGGACTGGTGTGCCACAACAATCGGCCAGAAGGAGAATTTTTCCTCTTTCCTGCGACCTGGCGAGACCCTCTCCCGTTTTCCGCCTCTCCAGACGGAAATATGCGAAGCCGTGTGCGGCGAAAAGCTTGGACGCTTAATTGGACAAAGCCCCAACCTTACTTGGTGAGGGCCGGGACGCAATATGCCAAAAAAAAAGAAAGAGGAGAGGTACAGGGGGAAAGGAAAAAAATGAATCACTTCTCGCAGGAACTGGGGGTGCGTACGAGTGGATGACAGTCCGCGCGTAAAAGTTGTCTAGGGGATGGTACAAGAATTAACAGCCCGGTCAAAAAGCAAGTTTCTGGATGAGGATGGAAACTTAAAGTTCAAGTCGTCTGTCATCGTTCGACTTTCTCCTACGCGACCACTTTCAGAGATCGAAAGCGCAATTACACGACCAATTAATTGCGAGAAATAGATCGAGTTACGGAATAAATTAAGAATGTTATGCGGTTTTCGGATTTGTGGTCATTTTTGAATGATACTGTCATAGATGATAGATTTTCGCGATTACGCATACGTAAATGATCAGTTAAGCCACTCAGAAGCTACATGAATCAAGTTTACAAATTAAAAAGTACTTAAAGTACAAAGAAGTGAACACTGAATATACTACACTATACCATACAACAACTGCATTTCGTGCCGTAATGTTATGAGAAAGAAAAGATAAATGAAAATGAAACGTAAGCAATTGTCGAAAGCCTAAATAAAGCTAAGCATAAGACAAACAACGAAGGCGAGAAGTTGGCGGATATATCTATACTTCCTCATTTTCCTTCTGCCATGTCTCAAGCCCGCTTGAAAGTTGGCGCGCCATTAAGGTACTCTATTTGCACTGTCGGCAGCCACGTCGTTTGATATTAATGTTTTTCTTGCGATGTGTTTCGTGTGCCGGTAATTACCGGAGCAAATAGCTGACGTGAAAGAGAGACGGGAAGTAATAAAGAAACGTGACACGAAGCTACGACCGAAGAATCAACGTTTCCCGAACGGTGAATTAATTCAGCAGAATAACAACCGAAGTCGAAAGTGATGTAACTTAACCCCCATTCGATATAATATAAGAACAACTTTTATATATCAGAATTGACGTTAACATGACAAATGTTGTACGAGATAGTATTCGCAGTATAATAGAAGATGACTTCTAATAATATGAAGATAAATTAATAATACGAAAAACTACACGAGAGAAACTTACTTTTGTAATTATTTGTTACTAATTGAAGTATTTAGAAAATATACCGTAAATTTCTGTAATTATTTTTACTCCTGTTAACAAATTTTATGCTGTATTTTCAACCATTTTCTATCATGACAAATGCTCTGTTTAAACTTCCATTCGTATTTCAAACCATTTACCCTCGTTACCCCGAACTCATTCCGAAAAAAGCGAACGAAATAAAATACAATTATAACGCAAAGTCCATCGAATCTAGAAAGCAGTTAAACGGCCAGCAATCAGAGCCGCGTTTACGCGATTTTTCCGGCGTGAAAATTAATTTTCAACGAAACGCGCGTGGTGTCCCTCGGCGACGAGCGTTATTATCCCGTTCCAGCATGTTATGTTATTTCGAAAACGGGAAAGGCAGAAGCGAGGAGCAAATCTGCCGACCAACCGGCGCGTCTCGCAATGCTCGCTCATTTGTCTCGTAGCGACTAATGAAATTATAGCCACCGGTCTGGCACGGTCATTTCTTCGGGCTATCTTCTTCCTCGCAAACTCCTTGTTCTCTCCCTGTTACTCTCCACCGCGTTCCTGTTCTATTGTTACACTTGATCGCGAGCGAGAAACAAGGACACAGAAGGAAAGGAGCGTCTGGTCGAAGGAGCGGGGCTTTCCCGAAGGAATAGGAAGGAAAATTGCGGGGAAACTTGTTTCGCGGATATCTCTTTGAGCACTTCTCGCAGATGACGGGAGACAACGGCCGATATTGCGACGCTCGTCCAGCGAAGCCTCGTTCGAACAAGAGAATCGCGTTATGGCGCAACGTCGAGGTGAAGAGGCCAAGGGAAAAATCAGTGCTCGTTGGATATTGCAAATGAAATCAGCTAAAAATACAGCTAAGAAGCTGTAAAAAATAATTATAAGGAATTAAGACTGAAAGATTTAGATTTGATCATTTTAGGTTCGTGAAAGTTTTTGAAGCTTCTCGCTTTTACAAATTCTTGGGGAATTTATTGGTACTCATAATAAGTTACAAGGTAATAAATATAAATCTTATATATCACTCTGAATAACATAAAAAGTAACATGTAACGGAACTTTCGACGTAATTTCCACAACTTATATTACAAGCCTCCATCCTCGGATTACCAAAACGTTCCATCATAGCATTTGCCACCCCAATGGAGTTCAGGTAGGAAAAAAATTTATATTAGCATCCCCAGCGGTTTATCAAGATATGTTAATTCAACATGTATATAGCAGGCCCTTCGATGATACTAGGAGCGGCACTTAAACGAAAGGTTAACCTGCCGTTCGTAGGCCAGGCATATCCCCGAATCCAGTTATCAGCTAATGAAAAGAAGAGCGGCTGCTCAATCTGCTCTGTTCACAGTGGCTCATAACGGCCTCTAAGATCAGGGGTGGCACGGCAAGCTTGCCCCGGGAACGGCTTATCTCGCTCAGGATTTTTTAAGATTAGCCTCCTGTGTCGTATTAAGCAAGGACCGTTTAAGCTCACTTGTACGGATTGGGGATGCCGACCCCTGAATATCTCCACAACCTTTTTTTTCTTCAACCTCGCCCCCCTCCCCCGAGAAGCATCATGGTGCACGTAAATAGCTACTTGTCGGATCATTTTGAAAACCTGCATGCAGCTCCACCACCACGTGGAAATCAAGTCTCTCGTGGAATAGCATTATGGTGAAAAATTGAAGATGAAATCGATATGAACTCTCTTTAAACGGTCTCCGAGGAATTGGAAGCTAAGAAGTGCACAGGGGAGTCTTTATGATCTGCATTCTAATCTTACAGGAAATAAATTAAGTACCACGTATTTACAACGGAAATTTTCCATCGAAAGATCAGACGTATTCCCGTTTAAAGGGAAGTTATACCGTGTACCTAAGCATAAAACGAACCTCGTGAATTGCCCTCGATGAAAACAACGATATTTCCAAAGAGAGCACGATCTTAAGACATTGAACGATTTCCTCTGTTTGGCGAGGCGTTTCCGCGAAACATTAATATTATTATTTCAACGATTGAGCACGGCTCGTAGCGGACTCGTTTATTTTTCTTTCGCTTTCCAGCATGAACGCCGTGAACGGGTTTCTATCATCCCCCTACTGGCCGGCCCTCCGCCACTTTCATCCGTTCGTGGCAAACGGTTTTTCCCGCAATTTCCTCGGGACTGCTTGTTACGCAAGTTTTCCACCCCAATTGACTGCCCCCTCCTCGGCCAGATTATTTTTATAATTTTTCTTGGCGCCCGCCCTCTCGTCATGGGAGCAACCCTTTGGCCGCCTTGAAGCGAGACAAGGCTCACCCCTCGTACGGCCCTGCACCTGCTCGCCGTTAATTTTTATTAGGCGAGCGAATGACGCGGGAGCACCTCCACCTCGATTAACAAAGCTGTCTGTAAGGTCTCCTTGCCTCGTATAAGGCGTTTTAATTACATCGGCCGACGAGGAAACTTTTTTCATTTTCACGGGGTGAAGTCGCTTTAAAAAATTCAGAGGAATTAATCTATTTATGAAAACATGCCTGCACGTATTGAAAGCAGGACGTTCACGTTGAATATTGTCTACGTTCCTCCTACCCCTGCAATTTCACTGAATACAGAACGTATGTAACATTCTGATTTAGGGTAAATCGTAGTAAAGTTTTAATGCGAAATATGGAAGAACGTGTGCTTCTTCATCTCACAACGTAATCTTCCTTTTTGCTGTGGCTTTCATTTTATTACGTATGTTGGCGCTTTTGCAGCCTCATATTGCTTTTAGTGTTTTCATTTCTTCTTCGTAAAACGTTTATTAAACGTTTATTAAATGTTCATCACGAAATTATAATTGTAATCATACGTTGCATTTTTTTTGTAGTTATAATCTCGTTCTCTCCACAGCTTTAATACAGTTATAGTGTTATATAGATATAGTTATAGTACAGTTTCTCAAGATACCTTACTGACTATGAACCAATTGAGTAAAATATCAAATTTCATATTTGTCAAGCTGCTTTCAACCTGATGAATGTATAATAAAATTACAAACTACCCTTAATTACGATTTTAAAAGGCGTGAACCATATAAAAATGTTCCTAAATTAGCATGAAACCATTACACCTTTGATTATAATACAGTATTAGAATTAATAATTATATTGGAATTAATTTCGATCAGTAACAGGTTCGCCAATTACAGTTTTACCTTTCTTGTGCAGTCGAAATCTGAACCCTGGAAGCGATCCCGCGATGCGAATGAGGGCAAGCAGGCATGTAGAACAATAAAGTAATCAGAGGAGCTTTTCAAATCGAGCGCCCAGGAGAAGGGGCGCGTTCACGAAAAACTCCGCAGAGGTTTAAAATGTGGGCAACCACTCGAGGCTTGGTAGGGTGAGAGAACGTCGAGAGTTCCTACATTTTACGAACCATTGTACACGCTCCTTCCGCATCGAAAGAATTTTAATATTTGCCAATTTAGCCGGCGTCCGAGAGGTAAAGAGCCGAGCTACCCTCGGCGCGATAACCACATCAAGGCGCCTCCGTCGGTTCAACTTTTGCCTTTGCATCGGTCAGCTTGCACACCGGCCGAAGAAAGAACGGAAACGAACTCCCACGAAATAGCCGAGCCCCCGGAATCAACCGCGGCCCCGGAAATAATAAAAGGAATCCGCCAGCCTACGGGAAACGATCGCCTTTCGCGTCGAATTAAACGCGAAGACTCACGCATCCTGTTTTTACCAACTATTTCTCCTGTCTGCGTTATTCGCGTGGAAATTCCGCGAATGTTTCCGAAACTGAAATCGAAATACGCGAATCTGTAATTTTAAGCAGCGTTATAGAGCAATCTGTAAGAAGATGCTGTAAATCGATTTATATTGTAATATAATGGTTAAGCCCGTTTTGCCAGTTATTGTACGTTACTACTTATCTTGTTTAATAAAACTGTCCAATCTGTCTAACCACGTCGTACTTACATTGTGCAGTATAACTATTTAATATGTCTGAGCAAGAATTAGGCATTACTGCTTATATCCTATAACGAAATTGTTGGATTTGTCTGAACGGTTACTAGGTTACTCTTCTACTTACATCTTCTTAATATAATAATATGAAATAATACTAGCACATAGCAGTAATTAATCAATTAATAAATATCAAAATTTAAGCAAATATATTCCTGATAATCTTCTTATACTACTACTGAGTACCATAGTCTCTTTTTCAACATAATTTTCAAATTAAAAACTACTGTTCACCATCGTAGAAAAACCTCACGATTGTCTAATATGGAAGAAGCATACGGAGGAGAGTGGACACAAGCGACCATGGCATCGCAGTGAACTTTGATATTTCGTAATTCCATTGCTCGCAATTAGGGCCGGTAATTACCATAACCATTAGCGGGCCAGCGGGACGCAGCACCGAGAAACTACTCGGAACACTCTGGGATACCCAGGCTGTGTCCTGGACATAAATACTGGTGGTCAGCCCGCCGTAGGAATGGCCACCATCCAGTGGCAGTGCCGCGCCAACTCCGGCGACCTAGCCGGACACACAATCAGGAACTTGCCTGAGGAATGCTACCGCAGTCAGTTTCTTAGGGTGGTCGAATTAAACTCGTTCCATGCGCCAACAGAACCAACGTTCTGGGCCGCGACGAAAGACGACCGAGCTTCGAGTCGGAAACGATGGAACGCGACCAAACTCTTGCACGAAGATAGACGTTTCGTTGGAATCGTGTGTTCCGATTGGACTTCTGTCCGGGGCATGAATTTGATCAACATTTCTGAATTTCATCTTGCCATTTTCTTCTTCTATGAAGAATATGTAACACAGAAAACTTGCGTAGGGGCTTTTGAGAAATAATTTATTTATTAAAGCTTGATAATATTGGTACAACGAGATTTGATAAAACATATGGTGATATGATTAAATCGTAGTAGATTTAGATATGTGAGTTAATGAATTTTGAAAATGAAAGTTTATTGAATGAAAATTTCCATTTTCTAGGAGATAATGCTAGATTTTATTAAATTTTCAATACTCTCCACTAAATTAATATTTCAAGTATCTAAAATAATGAATGGAGAGAATATTCTACACCGAATTAAACATAAACTGTGTAAATTTGAATGCTCTAATACCCGAATATCACTTTTATTCTCGGCCTCATGTGTCGTAATACCACATTCACGTACGAGTTTGTCCCACGGAGAATGACCGATTAATAAATTCGCGGTCGAGGTAAGGTTCGCGGGTGCGATATACTTACTGGAGGGTGCAAGGGAATTCAATTAATCCAGTGTATCGAGTCCAGGCTAGACGCGGATACACCGGTCAGATGCCTGAAATATCCAATTTTCTGAATGGAAAAGCACATTAGCTGAATGTTTAATTGCTACTCGGGATCAGGAGTGGCCGCTGGCAAGGCACCGCGGCTGCATTTTCCCTGCAGCAGCCCAAACAACTTTGCCTCTACCTCCATTTGCTTGTATTTTCCACCGTCTCCACACGATTTCTCTCTTTTCATCCCATTCTCTCTGTTTCTCCGGGATCTCCTTCACCGTTCCACGTATTCACCGTCTCTTTTTCTCACGGCCACGCTCGCCCGTTTGTTTCTCAGTCTCTCCGCGGCGGTATCAATTAATCTGCCCTCTCTGACCCTCTTCACGGGGTGCGTTCACCCCGCGCGCGACGGTATTTCCGGCAGAAACTTCGTTTCGCAGTCTATGGGGCACTCACCCTTAGCTCTACGTTTTCATTTCGCGAAACGCCGGCAAGGATCGGCCTGGACGTGTGCGAAGAAATCGCACACCATATCGTGCCTCGCTCGCATCAATTGCTAGACAGGTAAGGGATACTATAAATATTCTCTTATACGTAAACTGTCCAAAACTATGCATTTTAAGCACGAATTTTGCAGTAGGCGATTGAATATTGTACTTGCATATGTATTTAAGAAGTTGAGTGTTAAGTTTTTCTCAAATTGTGTAAAGGTTATTCTTAAAAAATCAGGGATGTGTGGATATTTTTGGAAATATTCCAAAATGTTTTAAGACATTTTCAGATTAATTATAAACACACACGACTGGTTAACCATTCAGCTGATACTACCGACTTTAGCAGCAGTCCATTTGCCTGATCCCATTCCGGCAGGTTCGTAAGTCCCGCGGGATGTGAGATGTCCCGAAGTCGATAGTGATTAAAACTTTGACTTAAACTACCTGGCTAGAACTCGGCTGGCTATTCAGGGATTGATTTGGTATTCCGAATATGTGACATCTCGTGAGTTCGACGCAACGAGACGATCCATTGCGCGAGGAATGAGAATTGACGCGAACGCGACAGTAATAATCAATGTCGATCGCAAGAACGTCCTGTTTTTAAATTAGGCTCGGTCGGTTTCACTGTGTTTGTGCAGAGAACTTTTAGTGAATTTATGGCATTATCCAGATTCGAATATTATCTTTGTTTTCAAAGAATCGTTTCAGGAAAGAGGATATACTAACGCCATTGTTTCTTTTCATATAGAATATGAAACGTAAAAATAACGTGAATCGTTTATTGTCTTGATTAAATTATTTGTAGAGCCTTAAGGCTTCCACAGCCAGGATTGTCGCTATTCAGACTGTTGTACTTAATATAATAGTGTGGTGAATCTTTTCTAATTGTTCATAAAATACAAGTTAAATATTTTATGGAATAGTTTTGCAAAAAATATTCAATATTTATTTCCAGCTGCATCTGTCGTACACATTCATACAAGCAAGAATATTTTTTGACACCCTACCAGAATTTTTCTTTCACGACGTAAAGATAAGGAACGAAACAGAGTATTAATGATACCGGCTGTTTATGTTATTTTAAGCAAGTAAGCACACGAGAATCGTGAGCTATATAGGGGTCACGGGATGCGGGCCTAAACGCCGACTAAGCAGCATGAAATTCTCATCGATCGAGCCGAACGACAATGTCGGCGTAGACATCGTAGACAGAGGCGCCAAGAAGGCCGACATGCCAATTTATAACGCACTAAAACCGTCGATGCGTATGATCCGTGTGCGTCACGCAGCACGCAACTACTACGAACACTATCTTCGAACAAACTACCATCCTCGAATTCATGAACGTTCACTACCAAAAATTTAAATACAAAGATCAACTAATTCTTTCCTTAAATCGTTTGAAAGAAAACAAAGGATAAAATCTTCAAATATGGTAGGACATAAATAATTAAATAAATATTAAAATAAATATTTTACGTTTTGAAATTACGTTTAAATCCAAATGAGAGGACCGCGCGACCACAGAAAAACCCGAGTCGCGCAAACATTTTTATCGGATTCTCTTCCTCCTTGAAAAGCAACCGAGAAATGTTTATCGTATATTACCGAGTAGCAAGGGCAGACAGTGGATACATTTGTTAGGATAAATTCCAGCTGTCTACGTGAACAGGAAAGACGGAGGAGCAGAGAGACAGAGAGGGAGACTGGCAGCGGTAGAAACGGGTAGAAGTTTTGAAGCGTAACGAATTACTCGAATATTTAATATATATAGGTAGGTGATTTCGGATTTCGTTAGTGTGAAAAATAGTTGAGAACGAGGGGTCCGGTTAGACCGTATCAATTACCTAACTGCGTCAGAAAAAAAAGCAAAGAAATGAAAAAATGGGGAATAAAAACGGACGAAGCGAGCGTGATACGATTGTCGCTCGCGTATCCCATTTGTCTGTCCCGAACTTTTTAATTAATAACATTATAGGGCAGTCGACGACCTGACTCGTGGAGGATCATGACTGGGAATATCCGCACGGAGAAAGGGTTTTCCGCACGCCTACGTTGCGCGTGTATTTTCACTTTAATTCATCGCGCCCGGAACCGATGATTTTTATCCGAGCATATTTCACGACGCAAAACCATTCTCAAACTGTGACAACACTTTGAGTGGCCGTACCTATCGGCTAATGGGATGAATAGATAGCTCGGGAGTGCAGCATGCATTCTGAACGCGTTGATAAAAATGAATCGCGATATCGCTTTGAACGAGATAATGGAGAAAAGTGAGATTGCTCTGTTAATTGAAATATTCGTGTCGTTTAAATGCTCCTTTGAAATATATTTTTGTGAATGTACTACTATAATTAAAAAAAGTACTTTATATTTGATAATTTCCTTCTTCTTTACATAATTTCGTGTAGGGAGAAAGCTTAATGGTTTTGGAAAAAACCGAGACACGTTCATTTACTTAGCTATTTAATGCGACGAGGTCTCGGATTTGACCTTTTAACATTTGCTCCACGACTGACTGAAACCGATCATCAACGGTTTGTTGTCGGGGAATGTTTAGATTATCGACGCTCGATCCGTTATGAAATCGATAACTGACACGGATCCTCGAGAGAGATTTCCATGTGTTATCGCCTACAATCGTAATAAAATAATAGAAATACAAATAGTGCATGTATAAAAACCAATAAACTTCATTTTCATTTTCATTTTCAAGAATAAAATTTCTCTGATATAAAACCACGTACACGCCCACGAGACGGAAGATTCAAGGACGTGAGAACTATGAAAGAATTGTTCGCAATTTCGGGGACCTCAGTGCTGCGGTTTTCGCGTCTCGCGTGCGCGCATTCTTATTCTTGCGAAATAACCTTAAATTCTGTTTGCCAGTCCTTTTTACACAAAGAACCGATATGTAGATCGGGCGTGGGGGTCTCCTTCGTATGAAAGGCTAATATCGTGCCACTACGTGTTCGGCGTACGCAACGCGTCAATGCAAAAGCGTACGAAAGACAGCGCGAGAAATTCGGTGCGGGGAAAGACTTGGAAAAAAAGGGGGAGAAAATTCGGACTATAAAACCATTGCTTTACGGATCATAGGAGGACGACTGCATTGAAACGACTTTCCTCCACGTTAGACGAGCGAAGCATGTTGCCAGCGACACGGCACAACCATGGATAATAAACGTTGTGGCGGTTTGCTCCCGAATTTATACGAGAAATTTTTACGAGCCTCCACATTGAACGTGTCGAGACGATTTTCTACACACTGAAAACCGTTCACGTTGCGTGTCATCGCGATCTTTAATTCGTACACGGTTATTTCCTATATTCTCTTTCTTTTTTGACGGAGACCCATTCATTTTGGTCGTGCAAGTTCGAATAAGTTAATAGAAGAAGTTGCGTAGCGGGAACCGCGGAAGTTTTCGAACTTTAGTTTACAAGGAAAAAGGAGGATTTTTCTTGGAATAATTATTTAAAATTTTAAACAGTGCTACAGCCGCGAGCGCGTGCTCCTTCTTATCAACTACAATGCTGGCTACAGGTACGTACTTCAGCCTGAGTGAATGTTTAATAATGAAAGGAGAAACGAGAATGAAGCCCTACCGTGCATAAATTTTTTAACGGAGATCAAATATAATGTGCTGTACGAAATTCGAAGCAAACTTACGTGCAGGCCATCTAATTCGTACATTTAAAATTTATATATATATATCTTGCTAAATCTATATATATAATATATATACTTGATATGGTAAATGTAAAACGTTCGTTATTTATTATACATCCTATATCTATTTCTTATCTTCTCTATTTTGAAACTTTTTATTCTCAAATATATTAGATGTAGAAACAGTAAATATTCTGCTAAATTTCATACTCACTAAGCTTGCCTGATCCCCTTGCAATAAAATCGACAGACTATCTCAACGACGATAAAATCACTGACTTAAATTCCATAAAAGAATATGAGAACTTTGACATAAACGTAAGATCGTACATGGTGCAGTTATACATAGTATGTAAGTAGGCACTGGTTCAACTGGCCACGATGAGGTTTCTCGACGTAGCCGTCACCGACGTTCCATTTCCTCATCGTGGGTGGTACGTAGGAGCGACTTGCACTGCTTTCGGATGGAATAGGCGGGGTAGTAACGTCTGGAGCGGACAGATCCCATTCCGGCTTGCAGATCTGCCACCCGCAACCCAGCCGCCCCTGAGCCTGACCGCGGATCGGACGCAAAAGTTTGCCTCGCTCTCGCTTCGCTCACCGCACCTTGCAGGTGAAACGACGGACTTTGCGTCGAAGAGAAATTTCGATAAGTGGCTGCTGGCCATATTGGCACTAGCGAGTGCTTGCCTCGTTGCTCGTGCATTCAGATAATTCATCGATTAGAATTACTTGTGTGATTTTCTTGTCTCTAATTGTACTACTTTTTTACTTATTTAATAGCTAATTAGCTTAGACAGAATGAATTTCAAGAAATTTCGTGATTACTCAATATAGAATATTATATTCAATTCCTTATATTGAATAACGTTTTTGGCTTGATCAGTAACTATTGCAATTACGAGATTCAGAAGGACAACGCTATAAGTCGTATTTTTGATCGTTTACTGACAAGCAGTTTTAAGATACGCGTCATTGTCAATCAACTTCATATTAAATTGTTGTCTGTATATTATTTTGGATCTAAATATATTTCTTCATGCCCTTTAGAATTTTATAGTTTTATTGTCATTTTCATGCAACCTATAAACAAGCTTAATTATCAACGATTCTGGAGTAGTTCTGTAAAGAATGGTTCTTCATTTTTAAACTTACATCGTGCGGAAAATCGATCAGCTCGACATTCGTCGCTTCTTCCAAAATCTATTGTTCACCGATCATGCTTCTCCGGAGAGTGCATTTCATTTTCCTGAGTGCGCGTATACCGGCGTCTGCTGGAAAATTTATGAGCGGTCTCGAATGACCGCGTTCGTGGAATTTCGCGCAAGAAAATATCGCGGTACCGATTTTACATGTGATTTTACGATCCGAGGTGCTCGCGAGACAAGTCGACAGTAAATACATTTGCCCTCCTATGAAACGCGATTCGGATCGCATGAGGTGAGATTCGTATCGGTTTAATGTGCAATTCTATTGGAATCGCGAACTGCATGGAAGAATATTTAGGAATTGACCGTAATTTTAACGTCTCTGATATTTCACAGCATTATTCAGTTCATAAAACGTGAAACTAAAAAATTAAATCGATGCATTTTTACACTTTGACATCTTTGAAATCGTAATTACGTGGAACTCCAAAAAAGCGTAGTAAGGATTTGAACTATCGAACGTTAATGGATAATGTTGAATAAAATCTGAATGTTACAAATTACAGTACACCACACGAATGTAACAACAAAAAAAGAAGTAAGAAAAAGAAATTATCAATGGTATTAGGAACTTCAGATTTTCCTAACTAGTACGACGCACCAGATGCGTATTCAAAGATCATAACACTACGGCCTTCGCCTCTTGAGAAATTTACAAACATTGCAGCTGTATATTGAATTCGATCGTACATACATGATAGAATTTTAAGCCATCAAGAATATGAATGTTTTTACATAATCAGTTACGAAAAACATTCCCAAGAGCCACGACAATATACGTCATAGAACGTATTTCAATATTTTACAAAATTCTATGGTTCTGTAAATAATCAAAGCCTCGTTTATGATTATTATAAATAATATTTAGAACTGAGAAATGCCATACTCTAACCTGTGCATCTAAAAATATACGTGGAATTACAAAAGCACGTCAATTGAGCATCTACAGAGATAAATCCTACTCTCAAATAAAAAATACTTAACAAAAAATAAAAAAGAAGACGATATTATTAAAAGTTGAGACATTATTTCTAACACTAATGTGTTTCTATATTACTACAGATTAATATTTCAGAAATGTCTACGTTAATTTTACTATTTCGCATTTCTACCATCTTCGTGGCCTGACAACCTGACGGAGGGTAGAAGTGTCGTGTGACGCGTCAAGCGACGACCACAAAGGAACGGCTCGTAGTCATATTTGCGGATAATATTGACCAGAGCTGTCAGACCCTCGCCCCCTAACGAATTTCATATTTCCTCACCGGGGGTGTCTTCGCCCATGTTACAATCCCGAGTGTCGGAATCACCATAAGATTCTCGTACATTATTTTTTTCTTCCAACTCATCCGCGTATTTACACACATAATCCGCGCATTTATCTGTATTAATGTTTGACAGACAAAAAAATATTTTCTTTGCCTTGCCACAGTAGGATAATATTTGCGCGGTATTTATGACTTCTCTCTTGAAAATAATCTACTTTCTGAGAACTTTGGGTTTCTAAAAAGAAACCTTTCTCTTCTTTTTCTCCAACGATCTTACACTACAACAATTTTTACAAAAATATTATATGCAATTTTGTACTAGAAAAATTCTATTATTATTGTATTGTAAAATAAATAATATTAGAAAATTCCACTGGTAGCATTTTGATGTTAATTATTCCAAACCCTTTCTTTTATCCTTGAAATTTTTTAATCTTACCTTCGACGATGCTGTATCTTTCTTAATCCTTTGACTTAAGCCAGAACTTTTTTTACTGAGACATTTATTCGTACTTTCAATAAAACAGAAACAATAAATATCGTTCCCCAAACATGTTAAAATAACTGAAACGTCAAAGAAAGGACAATATGCTTTTATGCCTCTGTATACGAAGGAAATGACGTATGTCGAGTGCAATATTACCCGCACTCGAGCGAACGCCAAGGCCACCTTCGCGCGGTTTGTTCTTGTTGTTGTTGTTCGACAAACTGCTGGAAAATTACTAGCTAGCGTGGTTGCCGTTAACGATATTTGTAGCCGGACCAGACTTGAACTTCTCAGGGGCTTCTCCCTTACCACCATCTACGATGGCAAAGGACTCACGACAGCTAATGGTCAAGTCTCTGCGACCCAAATGACCACAAAGTGATCGCCTTCTCCGCTTCCTGACTTTGTCTAAAGTGTTCCTACCTTATTGGTGGTGCGCAAAATGGACGGAACCCTGATTCAACGCAAGTATTGACTCTACACATAGATTCGCTTAAATAAAAGCTTTTTGTGAATAAAAAATGCTTAGAAAATGTTTTAAAAGTAAAAGAATTGTCGTGTCCTAAGCTTGTTAAATGACTAGACATATTCTGAGAATTTAATTTTTGTTCTTCATGTAGCTACGTAAAATGAATTGAAGAATTTTTCAATCTCATTATGAAATATTCGATGAAATAATTCTGTCTACAGAAACAATCCTAATTTGTAATTTAGTAAGGTAGATAATGTTGTATAATTATATTACACGGTTACATTATGAAGAAAAAAAAACAAAAGCCTCTTACAAGAACCATTGCACCTCGTATCGTTCAACCTTAATTATTCAACAGTCTAATACATGAAAATTAACGTGTAAATCGATCGCAAATAAAATAACGATTACAAGAGACGAAGAGAAAATAAGAATCCTTGATTTAATCCGTTATACCGAGAATAAAAAACCAGGAGATGGCCGATCGTTGAATTACGAGGAAAATCTCTGGCCTAACAACCGATTAACGATCCACGGCTAATTGCAATTGTGCCGAGCCGGCGAAGCACACCGAAGACGAAGGGATTAAAAAATGTCCCGATATAAAAGCAGCGCAATAGTAGCTCTTTCTGCCTACAAGAACGCACAACGCGGAAAGGGAGTTAACGCGGGAGAACGGACGAGGAAATCCAAGTAATTAACAACTTTTTGAAGCCAAGGGATAATCTCTCGACGGATTCCCTTCGTTTGGCTGAAAGAGTTTTCCCGGCGTTAAGCCGTGACCATTTGGCCGACGTCGTCGTCGTCGTCGTAACCAGAGCGTCGTCATCGTTCTCATCTTTTTCCAGAGTACCGGCCCTGCCTCATTCTACCTCACTGTTTACAATTAAACTTTTTTTTCATCCTCTACCCACTCGTTGCTCCAGCTTCTGCCATGTCTGTTCTCGTCACGACTCTGCTTAGTGATTCTAATTGTCGCCGAATTTATTTCCTGGCAATCTTTACTTTAACAGAAGTTAGGATTAGAATATCGATACTGCGCACACGTATAATCGAGATTTAATCAAATGTTTGTTATGTATATATATATATATCACACGTGACATTAACATTATGTGATAATTGAAAAAAAAGTTATAGAGAAACCTGTCAAAACGCTGCATTTTCTAGTATGTATGTATGTACTATGTAATTTCGTTAGCAATTGAAATTTTGGAATTTATGACGAACGTATAAAGAGGTTTAGTCTTCTTTAAACTAAATAAGCTTAAAATAAAATAGCCTAAATAGGTTAAAAACTGCTTAAAACGAAGACAACTTACTTTTGATGACCTAACAAACTTCAAAAATCGATACGTTTCGATTACGATTGAAGCGGAAAAATTTTCAACGACTACTCACGAATAATCGTAAAAACTGTGAGAATTTAGACATTTGCACGCTGAGAGTTCAGACGATTTTCAAATGAGAATTTTGTTGTCGGTAGTGTTGAAAGTACTGAAATTTTCGCAAATTTAAGGTACGAACTCGACATTCAGCAACAATCCGAGCGTAAATTAGAATTCGTTTTGTCTGAACGCGCTGCGTTGAATGCGAAGTTTCAGTAACGTTCGCGAGATATGGCCGAGATTCGGCTGATATTTTACAACGTGTAAGGTTGTCAAGCTTTGGTTATCCTTTTTACGAAGGTCGGCATCCTGTACTTGCGTGCTCCTAGAATTTTCCTAGAACATTTATAGTTTGTACACAATAAATTCACGGAGAATGAAAGAAGAATTGTGATGAAAAGTTTGCAATTAACAAAAACTATAAATGAAATTCAATGTAGCTATGAATAAATAATCAGATGAATTGAGTAAGAAATTTTTACGAAGTAAAATTCATTGATATAATTTTATTGGAATTTTGATTATTTTCTGTTACGAATTTTAAAATTCAATAAAGGAATATAAACATTAAAATGTATTTCAAAATGTTTCAAGCTTTTATTTTTGTATTTTACTGACTTTTAAGGATCGTACCCGATAACTGGCGTAACATCAGAAAATTGCAAACTCTTTCTTTTCACTTAACATCGATATTCTCGAGCAGAACTTTTAATACCCTTCAACCAAAAGCTGGTTGTAGCTGCTTAGCTGTTTACCGTCTGGCACGTTGTCGACAGGAATTGTTAGTGGACCCCGTAAACACGCTCATATACATGTAAATACGTACGCAACTACACACACCTGTGTATAATACTTATATACTTACATACAAACGATAAACTAGTTACAACTTTGAATATATAACAACAGATGTAGACAATTAGACGGTGGACTGGCAGTACCAGAACCATCGAAGTATCGGGTCATAAGATTGATCGTGTCTCATCAAAACCGCCTCCATAAAATGAAAAGTTAGTTTCCTTACCTGAATTTTCTATAAAAATATGTTCATAATTATATATTCGCTTAATAACGAATAAAAATATTCAGAGCATTTTTTTAAACGATGCATGCGCGAATTTGGTATAAATGTAGTTGTAGTTATAGCTCTCAATTTGTCGTGAAGGTTTTTATAACGGGTAAGTACAATGGACAATATCGGAGAGAAATATTTAGACTAGTTGAATTGGTTGGAAATTAGTTGTCGCACGACGTAATGGTAAATTAGGGAATTTGTTTCGGTCAAGTGTCACGGGCACACCGTGTGAAAATCCATTAAAGTTCCAAAATTATATTGAAATGCCCGCGTTAACGTTTGACTGAATGTAAACGTGAACAAATTGAGTCCGTCGGTAGACAGCCTTTTGGTGTCTGTCCGTGTGATGTCTCAAAGTTGTTGCTGCTAACTTTCGTGAAATTATGAACTCTTAATTAAAGAAAAATATTTAAGGAAGTGAACCAGTTGCTAAGAGAATTTTAAATTTCATTGAGGAATAAATTATTTTCCATGTCTAATGGCAGAACGTTCTACAAAATGATAAATAAGTCAAAGCTAGGGACAATAACGTGCAGTTGACAGGAGAAATGTAGCGAGCTATTCAAAATATATTGGAGCTACATGAAACACTCTTCTTAACATTATAGATGATGAAACATATTTTCACCTGTACTTACATTTAAATTCTCAGTCACATAACTTGATTAATATATTAATATTAGAACTAACATTGAAAGAATTCATCCTTTAATTCTCATCTTTTGCAATATTTCAGAGCAGAAACAGAAGTTCAAAAAGTAGTAGGTACTAAAGTTAAGGAACAATATAGTAGCATCTTATTGAAAATTCTTCCGGTATTCTTCTTTGTATTCTTTGTGTTCTTATATTGTACAAGCGCAATCTGCTTGCGCCTGTATATGTATGGAAGTTAGACGTACACAAAACCAAGCAGCAGATATGATTCACGCGACACGACGAATGGTTCTTCCATTGTCGGTCGGCTGTTAATTAGATGTCTAGTCCTACCGTTCAAATTCACCTTACGCGCTGAACCAGCCAGCCCATTGTCGCAGCCACTCACGCTGCTCCTACGCCAGTCGACAACCACTGTGCCGCGACCGACTGCTATGAATGGCCGTAATATTACAACAGCAGAACGTGATGTAAATCCGTGAGAAAGCCGTACGAGGGGCCACGTTATCACCTTGCTCCTTCGTTGCCAAGAAAGACGGCTTTCGGCGTCTGTGGCAAATCGTCTCACTGAGAATAACGATATTTCGTCCAACTAATTTTTATCAATTTCTTGATAACATTACGCTTTGTTCCTATTTCAATTACTTAATGCATACTACGTAGTTCTATTTTGCTTACTTTAACCATTGATTTCTCTTTTTACAAATTTCTATATTTAGAGAGACTCTAATGCTCGATAATCTTACCGAAATAATGCTTCGATAAATGAAAAGAAATGACAATCCTATATAATAAGAAGCACGGTAGTTACGCGGTATAACCAACAAAGTACAATACCACCTTATTAGTAACAATCATTATCCTGGTTTTTAATTAACAGCGCGCATTTTCCTGTTACGTCGGCACTTAACGACGAGCCGAGAGATCAGAGACACTGTTACCAGGCGAAAGGACACAATCGTCGTTGGACATTAATTGGCGCCCGAGATCTTTGTCCCCGGTACGCGATTCCATTGTGCCGTACTGGTTGAACAGCCGGAGTCGTCCTGTCACGGTTCGGTTGTCGCATTCACAGG
This sequence comes from Bombus affinis, assembly GCF_024516045.1. Taxonomy (NCBI): domain Eukaryota; kingdom Metazoa; phylum Arthropoda; class Insecta; order Hymenoptera; family Apidae; genus Bombus; species Bombus affinis. Next base: position 2,394,591 of record NC_066350.1, on the reverse strand, counting down.
ATTAGCCAGGATCCGCGTGAACGCGGCCACAGCACGTAATTGCGGTACGAATTTCTATGGGTTAGCCCCGCGGAAGGTACGGGATCCAAGGTATCCTCTCTCTTTCCTTTCGGATCCGACCGTCCCCAGTAGCCTCGCTTCCCGATTCCTCCGCGCTATCCCACAGAATGAACTAGCGATGGTCTTCTGGCTAAGTCCTTCGCTATAGGTGCCGCGGTTGCGGTTACTACTGTCGATCATGCTTTTGTTACCAACTTTCCAAACGTTAATGCTGCGTCAGACCGCAAGTTTCCACGTTTTCCACGGATACTTTCGACTATCTTGCCCTAGGCACCATTAGTACTGTTATTATATGCCTTGAGAACAGATTACATTAAAATGGCAGTGTCACTTGTGCAAAGTAATAAAGCGATTCTGTCATCAGGTAGAATCCACGGTTTCGAAGTCGGTTTAAAAGAAGACTTCGTGAAAATTACTATAATCTATGCTTTGTAATAAATAATAAGGAATAATTGATAAGAGACATTTTTAAAAAGTGATATCTGGAGTTCTTCGATAACGGCAGAAACACTGTGATGAATTAGGTTATTTGCCATTCGAGGTAGAGTAATTAAAAGACGCCATAACGCCCCGTGCAATTGTTTCCGCCGCTTTGCAATCTGCAGTGAAAAGGGTGAAACGATTGACAGTGAATTATTTAGCTCTTGCAATTAAAGGTATCTGATCGTTCGTTATCCTTCTTTTACTTTCCCCTTTTCGTTACTCTGTTGATTATTCTCATCACCAGTAACTAATCAGAATTCTCGTCTTTCATTTTCATTAATTTTTATACCTAAAACTTGAGAAAACAAAATATAGTTTAATCTGATATTTGATTCAAAATTAATAACATCCTTTATTTTTCACATATTTCAAATCCCCTCCAAACACACATTATTTCCCTGAAACAAAAATCACGAAAAATGTCTCCTAAAAACCGAGCACCGCAATTCACGTTCATATATCTCCACTTTTTTTCTGTTTTTGATTTTCAAGCAAAAATGCACCACATTTTCACATCATACTCAAACACTGTCTATACGGTATGGCATTTCGTCGCAAGCATGGTCGTTCAGTCATCGTTGGACTACGAATCCATCGCAACTTCGAGAACCTATCAATCAATTACTCGAACGAATACGAATAATACCGGAGGCTTTTCCCGGCGATAGTTCTTAATTACCAGACGTAATCACGGCTGAGCGGGCATCGGGAAGAAAACATGTAAACGCAGCACGGGCTTTAATCAGCGTCGATGCGCCAGGATACGCACGATGCATAATGAAAATTGATGAGATAATCGAGCCGGTCCGTGACGGGCACACGAGGAGGGCTCAGCAATAGGATAATATTGTTTCGAAGGTATAATGACAACGAGCTACCTACGAGGGCCCGAAATATAAAGGCGGCCTCCGATTCTCCAAAGTGACTTCGGTTAGGGTAAGGGATCGTTACGCTGGGGCTGCCTCCGCTTTGAGTAATGCGTTTCTATCGAATTTTCCTCCAGATCTGATGCAATAATACCGAAACACGTTCTAATGCTTTCCAAAGATGTTCCTCCGGTAACAAATTGTCGACCAAAAAGCGCAGCGACGGGCGATGGCAGAAAATTTAATCATTTAATGGCAGATCGTAAGAAAATTTAATCCTCGAAGTCAGTTTCTTCAGAGACATTTTGGTAACAGGTTATGCGATACGTGAGTTACTGTTGATTCTGAATGCATATTTAATGCGAATGAAACTTTCAACGAGGGGGAAAATGTTCTTCGGGCGGTGGAACTCTCATACTTTATGCCGAGAGGAAAGATTCATTCACCCGTTCGTTCATTCATTTTATTCTTACCGTCGATATGAAACAATTCATGTAATTCTAGTTTTTATTTCAACATATTCTTATTTCTACGGATAAAATTTATAGCGAAATTATTAACAAACCTTTTTAAAGGATCCTGTAGATTATTCGCTCGATCGTCAAATGTCTGATCGAAATGTATTTTATGTACATTAAATGTATATTAAATGTCTGATTTTACGTAAAACATCAGACATGGAATGGTGACTGAGCACGCCCACGTCGCAATGGCATTGTAAACGCAGAGAAAAGGGGGAAAAAAATAGCAAGGGATGGAAAGCCGACGTAGCGCGATCATTGGCTCTCCGGAACTCCGTTTCCGTGGCGCGCGGAAACTTTGGTTGTTCATTTAAGCTGGTTCACTGAGCCCGCCGACTTCGTAACTGCCGATAGAAAAATACCAGATCGACGCGTGGCAACGATACAGCGAAGCGGCAAGTTCCTGTCTAACGAGCAATCCCCGTTACGTGACTACCCTCTTAATTAATGCAACTTTTATTATTGTTTCCTTGAATAATCCAACCGGAGCGGTCGCTGGTGAGCGCGCGCGCAGCCGCTCATTACCTTTCGCGACCTGGTCTTTTTTACCCCGACGCTCATTCCCTTGAAATATTCCATCGCCTCGACACGCTGAATGCTTGGAAAGCACGGAGTATCATTCAAACAACTTTCGAAACGAACAGGTAGAAAACGGCAGAGGACATGTCTATCGGAGCGTGAAGCGTGCGCGCTGCAAACAAAAGTTTCGAGAACATAAAAGCGATCCGACGAGCACGTGCAGACGCACATGCTCGAAAAACGCTTTCTTTTTCGTCGTTCTCCCGCGAGCTGCGTTAATGATATTTTTCAGCCGGTCACACCATTGTCCTGCCTGGTCTGAGTAATGATTGAACCGCCCAGACGAAAGATTACGCGCGATATAATGAATGTAATAAAACATTTGTTGCATGATGGCAAGGAGGAAACGTGAATTATGATAGTATTGCAAACGAAGAGAGTAGTTAGAGAGAGAATTCACGAGTTTGATGTTCACGGAAATGTAGCTGATTGGAAAGTTTCGTATATCTTCTTGTCTAACGTATATTTCGTCTTCTTGTCTTTCGTATATTTTTATTGTCTAACATGAAAAAGATACTTGGGAACGATATAAAAATGTAGAAATTTAATATATTATATCGGCTACTTTTTGCCAACAATCTCTGCGATATTTCAGTCGAAAAGCATTTACAAAAATTTTCCGAATTATCAAAGACAAACGTTATAAAATAAGTAAGACTCGTCATCTTTATTCTCGCTAATAACATTCGTTAAGAATAAGTAAGAAGGATATCCGTTTCGTTGCGAGGTAATCCTCGAGGGCTTAAAGAGCGAACAAGTATAACAAATTGTTACGTGGTAATAGTTTTAGATGGAGGAAGATTTATTGCGTTCGCCGCGACGAAACGAAAGAGAGAAAAAAAATCTCGAAAGCAACACGTTCACCGCGATAGATATTCATCTCTCCCCGAGACATTAATTTCCCCCGATTGTACGCCGCTGAAGTTCTCTCCGTGCGACCTGACGAAATTGTCTGCCAACGCCGGCCAATTGAAATTTTATTTTAATTTTATTTTAATGAAAATTATCGCGCCACGTAGACGGGCTATCAATTTCAGCGGTAATATGACCGCGCGAGCCAGTGACGCGAACAACCGAGCAATTAAGCGGTGCCTCCTCGCAAAGGAAGAAACCGAACTTTCGTCCCTTCGACTGTAAATATCGTAACTTAAATACTCGACCACGAATGGAATCACGGATACGTTGCACAAGAACGATCTCGTTACTTGTATTAGTTCATTGTCAGAAAGAGGAAATTAAATGCATTCAGGAAAAAAGGGGAGAAACCTAAAACGAAGCAGAGAGTTTGATTTATAGCCACCCGAAATTTCCCGAATATTTCATCGCGCGTTTTTACCGCCAATTAATTCTACTCGAATGTTTTGTCGGTCTCATCCACAGTTTGTTTAGCTCATTAAAAAAATTCACTTGAACGCCTGAAAAATAAGTAATGGGGGATATTACGCGATTAGTTTGAAAGCGGATATTATCTTAATTGAACGGTGCCACAGTCTGTTCAATGACTTGACTGTCAAGTGGTCCCTCCAATGATGGTTACACATCCAATCGCTTAGGCCTTTTCAAGACTTTCACAAATTAAGTTCCACGACTTCGTCACGTATCTCGAAACTTTGCCAGAGAAACGTTTATGGAAGTTCCAAGTGCATCGTACCCCAACGTATAACTGGATAATCGATAATTGACTGCCATTTCATTATCAAAACTGTCTGCATTTTTAGGTAGAAGGAGAAATTTTCACTGTGAGATTCTTTCTTACCGCATCTATTTGATGAAAATTAGATTTTCTACTATTTTAAGAATAATATACCAGGCTTAATTTTCAGTGTGACAAAACACTGAAAGTAAAATTAATCTTCTATCATTTTCTATCACTTTCCTTCTAATTAATTCTGTCTATAACTAACAGCGTATCTTTTTGTATATAATATATACGTTTATTTATTTAAATTAAAAACTCGCGTATATCTAGAAAAAATAAATAATTAAATACAATATATCACGAGACTGCTGCAAGAGTATTATAATTTTAATTAATTAAAACTTGCGTACGTTAAACGAGTCGATCCTGAAGAGGTCCTCGAAGATATGCGTAACTAACCATTATATATTCGGCGAGATTTCGACAAATCATGCTTCATAATTTTATAACGGGGACATCGAGCAAAGTTCCTATGTTACAGTCTGTAAATGAATAATCGATCATTATCGCTTAATTAATCGTCGCGAATGTCTCGAACTTGTTGAAGCGCAAACGATTTCTCGAAACGTGATATTCGCTGTAAAACGCCAAGAGGGAAATATATAAGTTGATTGAAATTCAAATGTTTGAGCTAACTAATTTCGTATTCGACGACAATCATTTGTACATTTCGTTATGTCAGAAATTATAAGTGCAACAAACTTTCCAGCCAGAGCTACTTGACAAAGTGAAGATCCACTCATATAAGGTACTGCAGCCTGAACTGCGACCGACTAAATTATTTTCCCGGCTATATCAATTACATATTAATAAAAACAATTTATTTCGACTTTCTTATCTTTTAAAGATAGAAGAAATAATAGCTTAAATTTCCTCTTGGTGTGATAATGGAAAGTTCCAAGTTTTAATTAAACAAACCAATCAAAATTTTAAGTTATCTATTGAGAGAATGTAAATCTATAATTTCGTAAGGATAGTTAACGTGGAAAATAAAATTGCATACAAATCATTACATGTACCATAAATTTACCAGTCGAAGTCCGTGAAATAATCCTTCGATGGACTCATACGCGTTCGACGCGCGACGATCACGGCAATCAAACGATACGATTCCACGAAATGGCTGGCTTAATGCTGACGATGCTCTACCAATTCGTGGATTAGATATATCCATAGAGGTGTAAATGGACAAAATTGAAGGAAAGCTGTTTACGAAGCACGTTACAGAACGAACGTGGAAGCATATTCAACAGAATAAAGAAGAGAGACGAACACAAACTGGTGGAAAGAACGTGAAATCCTGATGGCCCGAGCAATAGGAAACAATGGTCGTACGAAAAACAAAAAGATCTCTTCAACCGGGCCAGCTCCTCGTTTTCCGATAGATTTCAATTATGAGCTTCCCCGGGCATAAAAGAAATCTCAATATTACTGACAAATTTGAAAAGTTTCATAATTGATTCCTCGCTGGCTCTGTCGATCCTTGCCACCCTCTTTGGAAGGATCGGCAACGATGAAAGAGACGAAGCAAGACAGAGAGTGCGAAGCACCAGAGTCGAGGGTTGGAAACGAGGATGTAAGAGAACAGAATGAGGAGCAGAGACAAAAACAAAGGCACCCTCTACTCTCGGTTGTCCGATCGAAAGGATTGACGCTTCAACTTCCGAGATATTCTCCAAAGAACTGACACCTTTGTCTTCGCCGGGAATAGACGTTTCCACGTTCTTCTTTCCTCTCGTCGCTCGATCACCTCGTTCGTTCTATCTGGAATTGAACGCGCGAGAGAAGCTCCTGTTAACCAGAAATAGCACAGTAATGTCTCTGTATCTGTTAATATAGTTTAAAAGTATTTTACAAACAGCTGCTGTGAAAATAAAAGAAAATCTATCCATAAAATACAAATTTATAAAATATTTCTTTACCGACTTAATCATCAGGCTGAATATCAACGTAGGAAGTAGGAAGCATTCTATTTCTAAGATGAGGCTCCCTTGTTCTACCGAGAAAGAAGGGATGATAGAGGGATGCATTGTATCAATGGGAGTCACGATTTATCGCGGTAATTACAAAGATGTTATCGGTGATCATTAACGTTTCGTTATGGCTACCATATGTCGGCACAACGATTTTTATTATTTTTATTTATGATAGATTTTTATTTATAGTACCGATTACTTTGGCATTTTTCCCGGAATCGTAGCTTCTCACGACAGTACTCGATTGTTCTCCAGGAAACATTATATGTAATTCATATATCTATATCGTCTGTCGATATCGTTGAAACCTAATAAAGAATGTACACAAATTATTTACAAAATTATTCTTTAACTTGCTAATGTTTGTAGGCATAAAATTTCTTTCATCTTTAATAGTTATAATAATATACATTTTGAACATGAACATTCCCACTCTCCTTACACTTTAATGAGTTCAACGTTAAAAAATATTTCTACATTAATGCTCTCATATTCTTTTACGTTAATTTATATTAACGAAAAATTCAGCGAATTCGCTATCATTTCTCGTTTCCTTCGTATCACTTTTTAACGGCCTCTTGCCTGCCGGCACTTCAAAAGTTTCCTCACGATTTCTCTGAAGGACGAGCGGTAATTAGGGCGAGCCTCGTATCTCCTCAAGAACCGGAAGTCCTGTGGGTTATCAAACGGTCGTCGCACTTCCGACCTAAGAGTGTCACTTCGATCTTGTCAGTGGGCCCTCGTGGAAAAACTCTTTCGCCATAATTTAAACATAAAGCAATCAAACATTTACCCGAACATTTTGATCAATTTAATTCTTCATTGAAACTATGAAAGTTATTTTAAAACAAACGATATCACCTACCTTACAAATAGTATTTTCTTATCTATTTTCCCTATACATAAAGATACAACCACATATGCTTTTCGCAGCATAGGAAACATACACAACCCTCTCCCATCCATCGCAATTTACATCTACCAAATATCAATCCACGAGGTAGGGCAGGCATCCCTGAAAGCGTGTGGCAATAAATTTTACAATTTAAATCGAGGCATCTCCTACCCTACGGCGACGCCGCGAGGGAATTGGCTGCGAGCAGGATATCTTCGATGTAAAGAGAAGAAGGTTTTCTAGAGCTTCGGCTACGGTCACTTTTCCAGTCCGCAAGTCCGTCACGTATGCATATATTGAGACACCGTTCTAGAACTACCCTTGTGTGGACCATCGGTGACCGCGTATCCCCCATCCCCTGTCCCCTATCATTCTCTCTCTTTCTCTTCTCTCCGTACACCCTCGTTTACCTCCTTTCACCCCTCTGGTGGTCACTCCCGTGGGATCGTAGAGCCGGACGTACGTGGTCAACGCGGGCCAAACTGTCGGCGAAGTTACGTAAAATAGTTAGCGACACTTCCAGCTACCCCCTCTGATTCTACCCCTCGTCCAGGCCGCGGCGCTACCTACGGACAGGCAGCAATGGTACGGACAGGCTGGCCGACGCCTCGAGAGTAAAAGGAAGACGACCGATGGAAAGAGGAAGCGCGCCGGGAGCGTACAGTATCCTGTCCGCTCGTCACTGATATATGGCCGGCATGGGGACCTTGCACCCTGCCTGAGATACAACACGTACGTGACCGATATGCGCGAGATACCTAGGTCTAGGGATATCGTCCGTTCTGTATACACTTCATTGCGAGAACGACGTACGTGTGGCGTTTGCGTGGCGTGTGAGAAACCAGTACTCCTATAATGAGGAGGAGGGAGGACAAGGTAGTTTCGACGAAGTTGTTTTCGATTCGGGACATAGTTTAATATCAATTTTAATGTTGTCAGGATTGCCAACAGCAGAAGTAGCGATGTCCAAATGAAGACACATGAATGGACACTGTCTTTTGTTTCATCGCGGAATCTGTGTTTATTAATACCGCGGGTGTGTTTTATACAATAGCTTTCTGGAAAATAGAGATGAGGATTGTCTTCCGTGGCGTCAATGAAACTGCAAGTGAAACAGACATGCGCCGATGTACTTTTAAGAACATCCCCACCCTTTCATCCATTCGTTGAACGAAGTATTCCCACTGAAAATAAAAACTCTCTATCAAGTTCTGTATCCACATGTTCCAGCTAAGCCCGAAACTAAGGCAAATCCTCGCTTCGAATTCTACGTTATCAACCTAGCCAGTAGTCCGACCAAATATTTACCTAGACCAACTCAAACAACGTGCCATTTTTGACCGGAAACATCGAGTGACTTCTGATGCGAACGCAGAGCCAAAGATACCTGCAATTGGAGTAACGAACGAGGGATAAAATTTCAAGGTATACTGGTGGTTTGAAAAAATTGCAGGGATCAAGCAACGAGAGAGGCAGAAAAGATGCACGAAACGGATAGAAGCGAGTTAATTGCCAACTCATTCGTAGCAGGAAGCGAGGCCTTGGGACGTCGGTTCTCCTGGTGCCGCTTGTGTTTCTAGGACGCAGTCCACCCTCTCGCCTCTTCGCTTCATATCCCCGTTGTTCCTAGGAGCTCCGCAGACTGGCTCGAAACGCCCAGGGCAACAGTGGTCCCGGCCACCATGAGCACAACTTGGCTCCCACCACCCGACCGAACCATTTTATTCCATTGACTATAACGTGAAACTTACTTGGCTGGGCACTAACCGTTGCTGCCACCGCTGCTACCGCTACCGTTGCTTCCTATCTTCCTCTCTTCAACTCGTTCTCTATCCTCGGTCCTACCCTGTTGCCATTCTCGGTTACATGTGCGTTCTCCCTCTTTCTTCACCTCTCGTCCTTCTCAGCTCCCTCCCTGCCCAGCAACACGGAACCAGGCTACACAACAAGTTCAACGGTGCCGTTGTACCACCAGCTCCGAGAGGTATGACAGAATCCTACGAGGAACCGACTAAGGTGCATGCAACCCTTTCCACGAGACCACGACGAGGCTGTCGACGCGTTTCCACTTTGCTGTCTTTCTGTACCGGAGATGCCTCGCCAACGAGATTCCGCCGACGGTGAACGACTATAATTCGTTCGACAGAGAAGTTTCCAATTTCGTGATTCGGTTGACCGACTGTTGGTCATTGTTTTGGAATTGTCCGGGACCACTTGCGTGGAAAATACGACGGGCTACATGTATAGTGCTGGAAGTAAATTGACAAACCGTAGAACCATTAATTAGTCTTTAGAATGACACAAAGGATGTGAGTTAAATGCTTGATTTATTGTTTGATTTAAATTATCTAGCAAAATTGAAGCGAATATCACGAATGACTGAAAAACTATAATCTGAAATTAAAAAATTTCACTTTCGCAGTCTTACAAATCGATAGAAATCGGTTGTTTTCGCTTGTATCATCAATGTGACAAAATCCTTATTATTTACACCTCGTAAATCGCATAACTAATAGCGAACACTCAAATTGAGAGTACAAATACACAGAGTTCCAAGTTTTCGAAGAAGCACAACGAGACTCTTCATTTCGACGGCGTGGAAGTCTTGAAACTTTGGTATCGGACCGGGGTACACGGTGCTCGCTGGGAGATATTCAAGGTCAATTGCCAGCAAGGTTAGGCACGACGGACAGATAGGTCAAGGTTAAGGAGGAAGAAGGGGGGAAGGAGAGGTTGAGAAGGTGCGAATTGCGAAGTGGATGAGAAAGAGAAGGAGTAAGAGAGAGTATCACGGGCAAATAAATACAAAAGACGAATAGTCGGTCAGCCAGATGGAGAACTTTTCCCGAGCTTAGCCCCGTTAAAATATTTTTTACGACACTTTCCCCAGTGAGAGAGGCGGCCAGGGAGCCGAGGTTACTGACAGTCGAACTCCAGCCGAGTTTGCCAAGTTTCACCATTAGACACGGTTAAAACTTTGTTCGAAACACTTTCGTCCGCGTGCTGTCCGCGACCGTGAAATAAGCGTGCTAAATTCTGAATATTTTCTTCCTTCGCCTTTTCTCAACCTTCGTTCGGCTGTCCTAATGCCACGGGCCCACCATGTTATACCGTCTCGTTCACCAACCTCGAGTTTCCTTCCGCCTCCGCGTTTCACCACCCTTCCCAACTTCCCCGCGATTCGAATACTAACTCGCCGGGAATGAATTTATGTACTCGCTAATTTACTTTGGGGAACGTAAACGATCTTTGAATCGAGCGTATTAAGTGGAAGATGCTAGTTCCGAATAAAGTTATCCCTCGTTTGGATCGTTCGGAGAACTTCTTTTCAAGGTGTTCTATTACCGTTCAACATGCTACATCTTCTTGCTCCTTTAAGCCAGTTTCTGTGCCGTGTCAGAAATACGGCACCGACGCGCTCTTTCGCGTCGCAGTTTCGCGATAAATTTTATCACAACTTTCAATTAGCGTTCATAAACATTGTCATGCTTTCTTTATCGACAGACCATGTTGGGTTTCTCAAGGTATTATAAGTTTGTTCTCGTATAGAAACTATATTCGTGACAGATGTTCGACGCGATCCATCATCTTGTCTTTATGGAATTCGGTCTCTTTAAATCGGTTTTCGATAAGAACGAAATACCTCTTTGTAGTCCACTATAAAATAGCATTTTCAAAAGAATTCAAGATAGAATAGCAAAGCGCCAGCACCGTGTGTTTCGTACGGCAGTACTTGTTCCACTGTACCGACCCTTGTTGTGCTATAAATATTTTACGTGTTATGATTTACGCACACCACGGTGACTATTGCGTTCTTCCCCCGGTTTCATGTATCTTTTTTTATTCTCTCCGTGGGCAGCGTGTGTTTCAAAAAGGGGGTAAAATGCGGCGCGTATATTTTGTTTCAAGCACAAATAAATTAATCTAGCCGCGCCAAATGGTTCGTTATTTGCCGCTAAATTTTAATAACAGCATTGTTTCTTTCTCGTATTCAAAAGTTCACAATTCTTTTCTTTATCTTTACTAACGTTTTATTTATAAATCAATTATTTTCTCGTAAAATGCTGTATAATTTCGATAACGATCGAAAAGTCGATTATTAACAGAGGTGTTTTCAGAGACGAAGGGAGACAGCATTTCCACAGTAGAGGGCTAATTGTCGTCGAACGAAAGGTCCGAGAGGGTGACCGCATCCCCCACGGCATCAACACGGTAAGGCACTCAAGCTCGGTCGTCTTTTAACTCGTGTAGTGCGCATTCCTTCACCGTACGAGAGGGTTAAACGCGGAGTTACTCCCCCTTTAAGCCTGTTATACGTCTCGAGGGGGTAGTCGGAACCTCTTTCCTATTTCCTGCCTGGCTGCAGGAACCAAACGACTCTCGCATCTTACACACGAGACATACCAGATTTTAGAATAATCATGACACTAATTAGGTGATAGTAATTATTAATTAACTACTATCCTAGTGGAAATCAACTATATGATTTCGATTTAGCGGAAATTAATAAAAGAAAATATTGCCCTGTTTAGTTTTCCCTTTTTTGTAAAAAGAAAATTCTAAGATGAAATAAAATAGATTTGCTTTTGCATTGAAATTCGATCTAACTTTCTGGAACGCACGATTCCTCCCATTCCTTTCAGACAATGAATGATGACAAGGATGTTGAAATCATAAGAATGTCTCTTCGAGAACTAATGTAGCGTTACCACGCATGCGACCAGTGGACGCGCAATGTCCGGCGAAAACAAGCTGTTTCGAGATCGCGCAAACAAATAAGTCAATGAAATGGTCCGAACGAGCCATTAAAATCGGCAGCGCTAAATTCAGGGTAAATTATTTATATGAGAAACGATTCTCGGCAACTCTTCCCATGAATAAATTGAAAAGTAGATTTCCAAGAAAACTTATAATCTCTCAAATGTTCAGACAGTTGCCAAATCAAACGAAGTACAGATATAAACACGGTTCGCTAAAACTTCTTCGTCAAAATTATAAGCTAATAAATCAGGAAAATTATTTCATTAACCTAAATTCAACATTAATTTTCTACTCGTCTGGTCTTTTCATAGACATCAAGAGGCACCACCAAGGCATGATCGTCGGAACATGATCACCAACGGAGCAGAACCATTGCCGTAATTCGATTGTCTGTCGATCCATGTCATACGTATCATTGGGAATAAGACGCGTGGCATCTGGTATACTTATCGGATTCGATAACTTCATTTCCCTCTGGCTGAATAATTTGTCCCGGGCATTTAGTTACACAAGTACTCCCGCACTGGTGATCAGGCCATCCAAACCATCGAGCCTGACGACGATTAATCCAGTATATCGCGCACCGTTGGGAATCATTAGTCGTTGCTGGTTCCGCCCTAAGGATCTTCGTCAGTGAAACCGGTATCGGTGGACGATGCCTGTAAGGTGGAAGTAAGGCCGGTCGAAGGGTGGGTGGCAAGAAGGAGGCCGCCTATGGGCGATGCCTCGACTGGATTAAAGGCGCATTACACCGCTCCAAAGGGCTCCTAATTAGATCCGGAAAGAAGCAAAGGGTTCCCCGAGTCGCGTAACTCGGTTTACCGAAGGGAGAACCTGCCTCGGCTCTCTCGGCATTAACGGCTTTTGCGTCCGTCGAGAGACGACCTTTTACCGCCCCCCGACCAACCACCCGGTCGACTCCCCGTTGCCCCTCACACTCTTCGATCTGACCCGCGCTCGGTGGCCGTTTACCCATTAACTGGAAATATCGTCGATTAATATCGACACGCCGCGTTTCCTAACTGTGTCAGCAACACCTGTTCGACGCCAGTCTCGTTTTAAGAACAATCGCCGACCATCGCCTGTTTCGGTATAACGCGGTTGCTTCGGTACACAGCATACCTGAAGATCGTCTTAATTTAACCGAGCTTAACGTCGATAAATTAGAAGATGACGCGATAAATGGAGAACGTGGGTCGAAGGAGATCTGTGCACGATTTAGTGAATAAGAACAATGACCTGATTTGAACGTAATTTGGACGTAATTTGGATGGGATTGGGATTAAGACCATACATGTGATAGAAAAACACAAATAATAATATGGGAAAATAGTTTCGCGAACAAAAGTTGTCTGCGTGAATAAAAGTCTATTTTATTTATTTATATAATTATTTATGGCTTACATGAGTTCTCTTTATATTTACAGGGACTATCTATTACCAGGAGTGTGCTGAAATTTGTTCGTTGGACGCTAGAAAATTCGCAAAGCTAAAAGCTTCAACGAGCAAGGAAACGTATAGAATCCAAGATATTTCAGGACACGGTATGGACAGCGAAATACTCCTTTTATCGGACAAAGTTTGAACCATTCGGTTTTATGGGCGCCGAGCTAAACACACGCGAGGACTAAGTCTACTCTTATGTTCCAACCTGTGGTATAAGGGGATCGAAATTGGACGGATGAGCGTGCACGAGCTGTCGTAAGTGATTGGCAAACAGACCAACCGGTTTTTATGACGCCTCCCTCGATATTTTCATACGTAACTCCCACGGTTTCGTTCGCCAGATTGGCCCCCGATCAGCTCCAAACCATACGTTTCAACCAACCAAATACCGTCCTACGAAAAATCGTAAATTGTGAAAATTAATTGCGTAATTGTATCGTCAGATCTTCAATTCCATCAGAAGAATAATTGCAATTACAAATGTCTTTTTTAATGGCATTAATTTGTAAAAATGTTGGGAACAAACTAATTCAAAAAGCAAACATCGAAGCATCGCGATAAAACATCGCGACGCGAACGATTCCATAAAATATCGAAACACGTGCTCGTGTGTCACGTCGAAGCAGAAGCTGAAGGCACGCGTGCATACACGGTAACCATATGTCTAACTGCAAGGAAAAAGGTAAGAACGAGTCACGTCGCAACACGTACGTACGCAGTGAAACGAGTATATGGTGGCCCCGGTGTGCCTTGGCAACGGGTGAAAAAAGAAGCAGAAGAAAAGAGTAAACGGAAGAAGAGGTAGAAGAGGCACGGAGAGGCGTATCTGCCGCCCACGTACATACCATCCCGTGGGTTTTGGCGGATCCTGGGCGTTCCTGGTACCACGCTGGAAGTCCAATCGTGGATTCGAGGTTTGAAACCCGGCCGGCGCACTGAGGACGCCGACGCCCACCGTCCCTCGACCCACCTTATGCAGGGCCGTAGCGCGCATAGCGTCGCGCAGGCGAAAAACGCGCTGACCTCGATACCATCCCTCTTGCTCGATCTCCCCTCCGCCACCCGCCAAGCTCGCTAACCCCACTCTCTCTCCACCTTACCTCTACCTACATGCTCACCTACCTACTACCTACCACCTAGCAGCCCTATCAACGTTGCCTTCTGTCGGTCTAATTCTCACCACCTATGTGCACACGTACGTAGGACGATTTCAGAAGCTGGCAGCTGCTCGTCGTCCTCTCCGCTCGATGCCCAGACCCTTGCCCCGTTTGGACGCCGCCGCCTGATACGGGTCTCATGAAATCTCGTTCCAGGTGACTTTTCGTTCCGATGACACGACCGTCCCGAATACATTACCGGCTTTCACTTTGCCGGGAATATCGAAGACGAACGGCCGGTCCGACTACGATATTGAATTTCTACTTTTAATTCCGACGCTTCCTGTGCCTGTGCCCGCTTACGGGCTTCATAAATAAGGACAACAAGGGCTCGGGGCTTTTATATCCCTTCGATCTCGTGTGTGCCTTTCGCCGCGATTTCCAGAGCCCCGCCACTGCTCGTTTGAAGTAACTTTCCCTAACGGACTAGCACCGGCTATGATATTGAAAGGCGATGCGCGAGCTTTCGATGCATCTACTGAATGAGAGAGGATCGCCCACGGAATCGGAATCTCATTTACTTCGACAGATAAGTAGAAAAGTTCGGACTATATAGATACGGTTTTTAAGGTGGCAAATATACTGAGAAAGAGATTGAAAGTGGACCGACACTTTTCAAT
This sequence comes from Bombus affinis, assembly GCF_024516045.1. Taxonomy (NCBI): domain Eukaryota; kingdom Metazoa; phylum Arthropoda; class Insecta; order Hymenoptera; family Apidae; genus Bombus; species Bombus affinis. The sequence continues at coordinate 2,379,528 of NC_066350.1, read as the reverse complement.
TGCAGTTTACGAATTTGCAGAAATCTCGCTTAATAAGGCTAAGTCTCACTTCTCTGTTGTCTGGACTGTAGCATATACGTAAACAAATGGTGCAAATGGTACAAATATACGTACTTGGTAAATATAATGCTAAAAATAAAACACACGAAGAACTATCTCCTTGCAAACAAAACTTCAGAAAACAATACACAGTATATTAAGTCATCTCATTGTCCTAATTGCTATAAACAAATATTTGTCATAGAAAAGTTATAAAACGGAAGAAACTTTAAAATCGACAAAGATGCATAATAGTCGGATTTTGATTAATTTCCTTTGTTGGTGGAAGGATTTGTGCGCGAAGGACTCAATGTCAAGGAGGAAGCAGGACGCTCCTCGAGGCAGCCCCGTTACCATTAACGGGGCATTAACTTCCAAGAGCATACATCCTGGAAAGTTCTCGGCCGAGCCGATTCGTTCACAGGAAAGTTACTTCCTCGTAAACAACAAGTAGTTACCTACTCGAGAAATGTTCTAGCGGACTACTTTCGTCTGTGCGCGTGCCATATACGAACACGAGAACCATGAAGGCGTGGAAGATGTCCGCGAAAACTAGGACTCGTAAACCATCGCCACCTTGGCCAAAAGTCGGAAACTCGAGGCTACCTCCAAAGAAACAGTCAAATGAAACGTCTTGGAATAAATTTTGACAGATGACAAACAAAGGATACTAATCGAGACTAAATCATTTTTCTTCTATGACGTTAGTCGTAAAAACTTTGGTATCTTACAATTAAATAAACAACTCCATTTTTCTTCTTAATACAATTTATATTAATGTTTAAATTAGACGGATACGTTTTAGTGATTTTAAGTTTGTCATCTCTTAGTCTGACTATGTACATACATATACTACGTATCGCATTCGATTGGCGTATCCGGATACGCGTGCGACTTGTTGACTGTCTGACCATTTACGTCCTTTTCTACTTTGCAACTTGACGCGTCATCTTACTGAAAGAACTTGATCAATAATTGCTTGTATACATTCGGGCGTATGCTATATTCTTCGTTACTTGTAAATTTGTTGAATTTCATATATTTTACATTAATTTGCAAAGTCACAATATTCATAGATATGTTTAACTCAAATACTTTTCCTAACATAATTTAACACAATTTACTATCTAAATAGTAGGTAGCTCTGATTTTCATTCAAGTTTGTAACAAAATTTCTACAGCGTTCGTAACAACCGTAACATCACGTCTGCTCGTAAAACTTCAAGCTAAGTCCCGCTGTATTTCGTCTTCCTTGATTACTTTTCGTCCACGTACAACGAAATACCATGCGACACATTTTCTCTTAATATTTCCTCGTCAAAGAAATATCACGTGAACACGATGCATAAATTTCTATTGAAATACAAGTATCTCCTTCAATGCCTATCATAAATCTGGAATCCCACAATCGCCATAAATTTCTATCAGTAGAAAAATTACAAATTCTTATAGCATCCGATAATGTGACATTCAGAAAGGAAGAAATAGGTGTCAATGGTCCCGGTAACGATGGTTCGCGATGGTGGTAGTTAAAGTGAAGACCGCGCCGTGGAGGAGGACGGGTGCAACGACCATCAGTCATTATTTTCCGCAACATTTAGCAAGCACTTCAAACTGTTTCGCGCTCCCTGTTCGGTCCGCTATCCCGCTGTGGGTCCGAAACTTTCTCAAGTATGTGCCATAGGAGTGAACAGCGTGCCTCTCTTCCGACGGCACCCTCTTCCTTCTCCTCTCTTGCCTTCCCTCCCACTCACCACCCCATCCTTCGTTTCCCTTCGTCTGAGCGAGAACTCAGGCCTTTTTTTCCATTGCCTCTGAAGATGAGTTATGAACCGACAGGTCGCTCAAACATGCTTCCTCATCGAGCTCCGACCGAACGAGGACCCGCGCTAGTAATTAAGAACGGCCACCAAAAAAGACCACGCTCCCGCCATGAGATACAATTAAGCGGACGCCACGGAAGATCTTGAGAGGTTGTGTTGTTAGTCTTGTTACCGAGGAAGAAGAATTACCGTGAAAACGTGTTCATTTAGCATGTTCCGTGTTTTAACGTTTCCTGTAATTTACGCAAACGGGAACCGCCCTCCGAAAAAAGGAAATGACACAAATGATTTTTTATTGTAGAGTGTTCTAAGATTGTAAATAACATTTCTACTAATTGTGTTTTGTAGTAAAGAAAGAATTTTGATGAATATTTTGAATTTTGATGATAAGTGAATATGGTATTTGTATAATACAAAGAAATTGGTAAATAAGTTTCCAATAAAAATAAGAATCGTCTTCGAATTAAAATCTGAGTTGAATTTGTAGCAGAAAAAGTCACTGTAAGTTCATAATAATTTCTATCAAATCTTCATACGTCAAAGTCCCAAGCAATATTCAAGAGTACAATTCCAAAAACACATCGCATGAAATCCTTCACGACTTGACGCGCAAATGATGTACGATTACAGGATGAAAATTAAAAGGACATAACTCGTCTGTTATTCGACAATTCGATAAATTCATCGATCGTTGGGAGGACTGTTTACTGCATTTTCTGTGACTTCTTGTTTCCTACCGTTCCCTGTACATCCACGAGCTGCCGGGCGGATAGAAGCCACCGAGGACCCCGGAAGTTTTAATCGAATTTATCGCAATGCTATTCATGAGGGAGAGTGAAGGAGAGACACAGGGTTGTGGAAGAAGGGCGACGCAGGTCGAAACAGACAGAGTCGTACATCTCGACGTCACGTATAGGGAAGCGAGCACAGCATCGGTATCGGATGTGCTAGTCTCGCGAGCGTGACAACGCTGGCCATCCCCTAACCCCCAACCACCCCCACGAGATTGTCGAAACGTGCAAGCCAAAAGTGCCGCACGTTGCACGTAAGTTTCCGCGAAGCAAGTTTCTCCTCTCTTCTCTTTGGCGAGCACTCCAAGTGCCGACTAATCGGAATTACAAATACTTGTCCCTCTCTCTCTCTCTCTCTCTCTCTCTCTCTCTCTCTCTCTCTCTCATTTTTTCTATTCGTAATCCCCTTTCACTCTTTACCTACAGTCGCCTCCTCGTTTATCGTTCCTCGTACAGACATAATTCAGATCTTACCAAGGTATTGTATGATAGAGTTGGTCCATGGTGAGACGAGCTATGCGAGTCAACGAATAGGAAATCAATACGATATGATTCTTTATCAAGAAAGTTTGATTTGATATCGAAACTTGTTAGTTATATGATTATTCAAACAAACTTGTATCATTTTATCCCTTTTCAGTAAAATTTATGTTAATATTTTTCCTATTATCAATTATTCATCCTAGTTGCAAAAATTAATTAGTGCAATTATTATTAATCGTTTGATACGTTAAAATTACTCTGCCAGAGAATGTCTTAAAAGATTATTTTTTATGAATTCTTCCCGATACAAAAATTTCATCTATATCTCGAAGTACGTATTATAGTATGATCAAAATATTCGATACTAATTGACTTATTGTTAAGTAAATTGTTATTGGCGGAAGTGGTAGGGATTTATCAAGTTCCGCCGTGTCCAAACAGCGAAACAGTTGTACAGTTTATATTGCTTTTACAGATGAATAGCGCTATTGAGCAATGAATTCAAGTTGGTCAACTCCTTACGCAAATTCGACGGGTCAGAAGGCCAGGAGAAGGTAAATTGATTTTGCACGAGCCGTTACAGAACTTGGTCGATTTATTTGATTATGGTGCGCATGATTAGCAATATTGACAAATTAACTCTCGGCCAGTTGCTCGGACACTCGGCACGCATACTGTTTACCGCGACTGAAGTTATCCAACCTCGTTTACCGGACTCGTTTTGCTTGATGCATGAATTTTGGTATTGATGTGATTTATATGCAAACAGGATGTCATCGGTATATTGCAATAATCCCATAATTTGTTATTTCATATTGAGTTATAGGCGTGCAATTACTCGCTGTTATCGACATCACACTTCTTTCGGTCTTTTATTTCAAATCGATAAAACTTTCAAAGCTTTTTAATTGGAAAATTAAAAGCCTTTTCAAAAATAATTCTCAACCAACTTATCAATGGTAAAATATTGCTATTGAAAATTTAAAGTAGTGTTATTTGTACCTATGTTGTTCTTTTTACCTTTTGATAAAACGTGTATAACGAGCATACTTTAAGATATACGAAGCAGGCTTTCTCGCATATTGCTTTGAATGTCGGACAATCTTGAGATTAAAACCCGGGACAAATCAGAGACGGTTCTGTCACCTAAAAGAGCATTGAGAAAGTCGGAAAAACGTTCGTCCTGAAGACGGGGAGAAAGACGAGAATGCGAGATAGGCGGAGATATTCGACTCCATATCCATATCCACATCAAACTTGTACCTCGCCCTCTCCAAGCCAAGCCCGAAACTTTTCCTCGTATGTAATTCGATATGGAAACGAAGTGGGAAAGGGAACTTGCTGTGGAACGAAGAACATCGCTCAGAAACGTAAGACATCCGTACTGATGCACAATGCTCGGATTTAAAAATCTTTCGCAAACGAATATTCATCGAGTCTAGTAAATCCTTTTTCGTCAAAATATTAATATGATTTTTCAATAAATATCAGAAGTAAAATATGATACGAAGCAGAAGATAATAATAGGCAATAATAATAAAGCAGAAAGTAAAATATTTTTTATAAAAAAATCTTCGATGAAATTAACGATCAAATCGAGCGATGGTCCGTGAAAACGTTACCAAGTCCTCATCCGCGAGAGCTAACAATTTTCGGACGAAATGTTAGAAGTCTCCCTTATTTCATCCTACATTATAACGTAGATTCGCCGGGAGTGATTCGTAGAATTGCATGAAATTTCGCGCGGACGACGTAACGAGTGCAGAAACATACGCGTGGTTCTTTAATGTCCCACACGATGGCATTCGATGTAATGTGGCGTAATTTGCGGCCGGTCGTAAGGATCGTTAAGGCAGCTGCGAAGTCGTGGACGTATTAAATGTCGAGTAAACACTATTTAGTACCCCCTGAATAAGTTTACGTTTCGTCGAGCTTCTCTCTCGCGTTACATCGTCGCGTTCCATTAAATTGTTTTCCGAGATCAATCGCCGGAACGTTCGATTATATTGTGAAACACGGACAAAGAAAAAGAAAAGTTAATAGTGAAAGTTTCATTTTCATATCGCCATTACGATTTATGTAAGAAGGATTACAAATCGATACATAAATCAGTGAGAAGAACGGAGGCAAAGCGATAAATTCCGAGGCGAGACAAGCTACAAAATGGGCGAAACATAAATCGTGCTTGTCTCGATCCGATCTGATACATCGTATACAGAAGCTAAGTACAGCTCGAGAAATGTCGATACTTATGTCCGAACGACTTTATCCCCGACGAGTGACCCTCGTTCGCTGCTCGTACACCAGCTCGTGAACGTAAGGGCGTTAGATCAGTAGGGTTGGAACGAAAAGGAGTCTCCTTAGGGCACTTAAGGGCGTCCTCGTGCGACCCTGGTGACCCCCACCAACCGAATTCTGCAAACAACTTCATGATTTGCTTGATTGCATTTGCCGATAACTACTACCGGATACATGCAAGAGATTTGGAAGAAAGTAGAAAGCTCATCGTTCTATCCCCAGTTTCGAATCTATCGGTTCTGTTCGCTGGAAATCCTGCCTTTGATTTATGCAACTCCGATAGAAAGTCACGTGGGATGAGCTGGTTCTGTGACTTCTTCAAAAAGTACTTTCAAACTTAAGCGTTCAAAGAAATTCCACCACTACTAACCACCGTTTGAACTAAAAAACTGTGTTTCGAATTGCGATATCCTTTGAATTAATTTGAAATTGTCGTCCCTCAAATTTAGGTAAATTAATCATAAGTTAAAAAGATTCGAAGACTGACCATTCTTTCGAGAATTCTAAGGACCAAAAAAAAAGAACACGCGAGAGTAAAGATTCCTCTAACCTACCACAGAATTATCACAGCCTTAACTGTCATGTCAACTTACGCGTATATTCAACGATCGAAGCGCAAAAAAGAATCCAAGAACGATCGCAGAGTCGAGTCAGCTGCACGGCACTAGAATCTATGACTGGTCAGCCCGAAGCGATTCTGGTTAACGCGGAAGCTTTATTCCCAGCTAGCGCACGCTACTTACGTTACGGGCAACGTAACGGGAGTTGAGGAACGCGCGTTTACGTTCCTTTGGATTCGTACGCGGCCGTGTATGTGCGTGTTCAGGAAGGACGCAGCGAGCAAAGTACAAGCCAGCCTTCAGCCAGCATGAAAGGCCCTCGGCCAACCAGATTTACTACGCTCTCCTGTAATTATCATCATAAAGTCGACTTTACGAGCAGTAAGAGCCCTCGTAAAGGAATGCTTCATTTCGTCCTCGCCCACCCCTCTCTGCCAGGCCCCTTCCGACGACCCTCGGGCTACACCACCTACGGCAAACCACCTTGGCCTCCTCTCGGCCACTCTCTGTTACGCTTCACCCTTCGGCCAACAGTCTATCCTTTCCATTCTACGCGACGTTACCCTTCGACCGCATCAGGAACGTTAAAACCTGCCGAGGGCTACCTTTTACTTGCCGCTCGGCCGCGTTGTAGATGCCGGAGATCGCTGGTCCACCGACCTCCGCTAGAATATCGCTCTATCCATGACGCTTGCGCGTTTACTTCCAAGGAAACGATGAGTTTCCAGTCGCAATTAGTTCATCCTGATCTTCGCGTTTTAAGAGTTAATCGCGGCAATTTTGTGTTGAATAATAATTGGGTGCGTTTAGAGAGCAATTAAATTGTTATTGATGAAAGATTAAGGAGAAGAAGAGAATAAAAATAATTGTTAACGACATTGGGATTGATAATAAGATTTTATTACTTGCAGTATAACTAAAATGATTGTAGCGATGGTAATAGATACCAGGTATCTACGGAACATGTACATGTTATTGACGTTATATTTACTGATCGACCAACAACTTGTTTACTTTCTAAGACACACAGCCTCCATCTGCAGCTTAGGGAAACTACCCTAGTAATATGGTGGTTTCCATTACTGCTTTGTCGTTTAATTGGCTTCCCTCTGTCCACGCAGAATTATGTTTACCTAGCGCAGAACTGGCTGTTCAAAGTTGTCAATCATTGAAACTCTTGTTTAAAATCTATCGTATTTATAAAAATTCAATACTAACTAAACTTCAAATGCTTCTTAAGTATCGTGAATACTCATCTCTTTTAGAAACAAAAAAGAATAGAAGCCTTTTGTCCTGACGCAATTGTGAGCACTTTCTTTCCTTCCCATCGATATTACCAGGATCAAATTAACGATCGGCTTTGTACACTACGTTTGGAAGCTGCCAAATACTTTAATGCCATTATCTTCATTAGCAGCGGAACCAGCGCGGATTACAATAGCTAATGAAGCAGCTCGTGGCGAGAGCAACTTTTTCCAAGCTTTCTCTTTACCTTCCTTCCTTCCTTCTGGCTTCTGTTTTCGTCACACCAAACCTGGTCGAACCTTGTCCTCTCTTTCTCTTATCCACGACGTAGTCGGTCGGCAATCTCTTTTCTCCGGGGGCCGTGAAAGCTAAATAAAAATAAACAAATTTGTTTGTATCGCAAATGCCCGGTCTGCGAAAGGGCCTTTGAGTGGAGCGAGACGACCGAGTATACTGGTTAACTCGGATTTGCAATTTTAATTATGTGCCGTGACGAGATGTGCGAGAGCAAAGGAGGGAGGAGAGCCGAGGAAGGTGGTAAAGGGAAGACAAAATTAGCCGAGCAAAGCAGAATCGTTGAACGAAAAGAAAACTTCGGGGACGTTTGATATCGGTCGTTGCCGGTCGCTTTCGTCTGCACTTTCGTTTTCGCGCTCTCGCGAACTCTCGAATTATGAATTGAAATTGATCTCATTCTGCGACGCGCGTTCTGCTATTTTGTGAAATAGTATTCAAGAGTTTCATTAAGAAATATGTACTTATAGATTTTCTGAAAATACTCGTATCAAGAAATCCTTCGCTATTAGCTTCCTATTGATTGCACGCAATTTCTACATTTTTACATTAATTCAAGCGTAACACGGCGAAAGTCTCCAAATAACAGGTTTCGCGCTGCTAATCGATGCCTTTCATCCACCCAGCAACCTAATTGCCATCGCATATAATACAGCTTTCTATATTGGCAAAGTGTCTTTAATGAAGAGCCAATTTGGGAGCCGCGTCCTACTGCGGATAATTCACCTGTGAACTGGCCGAACTCGATTATCCCGATATTGCATTACGCGAGAAATAATGGAACGAACATCTCCTCTACCCCCATCGGTTTTTCTACGTCTCGAAGAATACGGGGTGGAGTTTGGAACGAGCTGGAGCCGAGAGTAGATAGGACTCGCCTCTGCTATCCTTTGACTCGTCCTGCGGCTTGCTGTGCATTAAGAAATGCCGAAACAAAGGAACAGACGACGAGAATACCCGTCGACGACTTTTCCACGACGAATAAACGAGGGGGACCCGCATAGCTATCGACGAGTCTCTCTCTCTCTCTCTGTCCTCTCTCTCTCTCTCTCTCTCTCCCTTCTGTCTCTGTACGGCTTTACAAACGTTTTAAGTGGCAAGTTGTCTTGGCTATGCGGCGTTCCTTTTTTGTCCTTAGTTCGACTGGTCGATTCGTCAAAGACGAACTTCGGTGTACGAGCGACCAGTAGAAAATAATCGTGCCGCCATGGCTGCTGATTTCTTTCAAAGGAAGTCGCTTTTTCGTGAATAAAGCTCAATGGCTCTGTCCCGATTTCTGCAGTTTACATCGATGCATCGAGTCGCAATTTTCCTTTGCTCTTCCCCATCCTTTTATTTTTCTTCATTTGTTATTTACTCTTGGGAGTTGCGCGGAACTTTCACCGATAACAAGTCGAGAAAATTGCACCGTGTGTAAAATGAATTCTTTCCTCGAAGATGTATATATGTAAGATAGCGTTGTCACAGTTGCCAGTTTATCGGGTATCATACGCTTAATTTATTCCACGTTCATGATGCTCGCCTGGAGAAATTTGACTCGTATCTCTTTGAAAACTTTGACAAGCCTGGCGAACTCCTATTACTGGCCTGCCACATGGGAAAAGACCGTCCTTTCTGGGTCCATGCTTCACGTTCGGCATCCACACGGTGTCACGCCGTGTAACGTATCGACTGTTCCCCGACGTACCTACATGCTAACAGTTAGCTCCAGTTTGTATGACAGCCAATGTCAGACCGCACAATCGAAGTTCAGACACTGGCCATCGAAGATTCCATCGACAATTGGATACCATTAACGAGGTCTTCAGAGCACGCGACATGGCAGTGGAATGCGTCCTGTTCTCAGAAACCAGATACGTAATAAAAGGCACCAACCTCCGGATTCTCTGTCTACTTCAACAACTGACTTTTTCCAATTTTTTTAATAGAATCGAATTTGTTAGAAAAATCTTTAATGTTACATTTCAAGATCACAGGAGGAAATCATTGATAATTCACAAAACCTCAAAAAGAAGAGTACAAATTTCAGAGAACCAACGTGTTTTTTTTTTTCGATAAAGAATTAAAGTATTTGACTTATTTGAACACGTATCATACGTTCCCAGTAGAAATAGGGGAAAAAATAGAAATCGAAGAAACAATAGATAGATGAGAGAGCATACGGACAGCCTTAGGCGCGTTTTGAATAAGATCGAAAATAGAAGAAAAGGAAAGAAACCGGTAGATGTTATCCCGCGGGAGAAAGGGATTCCGCTGTCCTATCTGCGAATGATTTGTGAATATGCAAGGGCAATGGGACGCCTCCTTCGGGAACTTGACGGTCAAGATAGTCCCCGATTCCCCGGGCACCTAAAACACGGAAAATATTCGAGTGGACAGCCGCAAATTTATCGTTCACAGTATCCCTAAATTTTCCATTACGCATCGAATCCCGCACATGTCGGGAAAAAATGTGCTCGGAATTCATTCGTTTTGACCTCGAGCCTCGTCACAAATATTCATCTAACTCTGTGTATTCGCGACCGTTTACGTATTTATATTCAACAAAATCAACTTCAGACACACGGCACAATTTCTTAGAAATTGACGCCTCTCCTCAACCTTGTTTCCATTCTCACATCTTTTACATCTCAAACTTGTTCGTATCTCAGCGATCACAAAAGACTTGTAATATTTTAAGAAGATGTTTAACACAAAAGCGAAACAACAAATTTTACATACTAATACCAATTTTTCTATATTGTACTCAAACTTGCGATATTTTTTAACACCAGAAGAATATAATTGGATCGAAAGTAACGAAAAAATCGCAGTTAGCATAAATTCCTTCCTAGATATTTTCGATAGAAAATCGTGGAACAAGAAGCAAAAACATATTATACGATAAGTCTATTTTTGTTTCCAGAAGCGTTCGACGTATCTGAAAGAAATAACTCTCTGATAACTTAAAGGACCTATGGGGAATGTGAAGCATTAAAACGACCACCGCGATAGGCATCAATTTCACAGGCGAATACATAAATTCGAGGAGCATAAAGCTCGGTCGATGATGAAGGGAGAGAAGGTCGTGCAGTTTTAGCGAAGTGCAAAACTGCATTTATCGTTTGACGCTCCACGGGAGAAAGGGGTATTTCTTTCCGTAGTTATTATGGCTCTTAGGGTTGTTAACGCCTCGCGGCGAGAGCAGCGCGGCCCAGTAATAAAGCCCTAAGAATACAGAGCCGATCGTAAAATGATAATTGCAGCAGTAAAGCTAAGTGATATTGAACTTGACGTCGGCGTCGAGCGGCCGAACCAAGCGGAACCGAAGCGTTATGTGTCGGGTACGGAGCAGGTGGCTTCCTTCGGGATATACGACGGCTATTGAATCTGTACCACAGTTCAACATTGAACTAATTATCCGGAAGAGCACCAACTTTCATGCGTGACATCAAAGAATTGCGAAAAACGATGAGTTAACTAGTAGAAACGTGGAAATACTACTTGGCGGTTAAAAAGTGTGTTGAAAGTTTGATGCGGATGAATTGTGTGACGGATGCTAGTTACGTAAGGTTGAAGTATTCATTCAAGTTGTTTATAAAGTTAAGAAACTACGGTATGATATCGGTTGCGGTTTTCAGTCGAATAAAGTTACAATTACGAAGTATCGTATTATATCTTAGGAAACAACAAAGTCTGTCATTGCCAATTATTTAGAGGAGTACTTATGGAACTGTCACAATCACAGTTAGTTTTGCTTCTATACCTATTGTTTCTTCAAAAGAACCTATATAATTTTCTTTCATTGATATTTTACAAATGTAGGAACACACCAAACAAGTCTAACTTCGGCAATTTTAGAAATTCAAATAGGAAAATTTTTCTGACATATTTTTTTAAATTATATCCTATAAAAAGATGCGAAAGGAAAAATCAAATTTTTACAGTCACCCTTTCACATTCTCTTACCCAATACATGTTTCGTCGTTGTATTTTAATTCGACGTGCTATAAATTCGTACTTGGAAAGCTTCCCTTCTATTTAACCCTTCTTCTCGTTCTTGCTAACTTTCACCCTCTCCTACGACGCCCGATGATCCTCTGCTTTCTCGCATTCATTCCGCGATCTGGCCCTTCGTACTCCTTCACCTTCAACGAGCCTGTCGTCTCGAGTCATGCGTATAACACACACACGCACACACCTTCGCGTCGACAAAACGCGTAACACACGCGCGCGGAGCTTGGATCGCGCACATAGAACCGACTCACCTCGACGCAGGAAAGTTTCCCGCAATTTTGCGTCTCCTCGACAGGAATAATTCATCGTGTCCCGTGAAACTTTTACGATTTCCACGAACGACGCGCGACGAGTCCAATCGAAATCTGGAGGTATCGACGATCGGATGTACCATGACGTTTGGCGATGAACAGAAAGGGACGAAGGGAAAAGGGTGAAAAAGCGAACACGAGTTAAATTTCGTGAAATCGTATTGCCGTATGCTAATAGGGTAAAAAGCACCGATACGTAATTCGAATGTCGGGAGTGGATGGAACCAGGCATGGGGGCGCGAAATTCGTTGAATTGAAGTAGAACCGCGCGCGGGCAAACGTAACGAACGTGACGAGGGCCGCCGGGAAGTTTTTTAATGTGAGAATGTAGCACGTGCGATTATACATGTCCCGATGCAGTATGCATATTGTAAAGGGGCAAAAAACGAGCAGATGCTGGCATTCGAGAAAGTTTACCACGCTATGGGCACGTAGATGTTTTACATTTAAAATAGATACACGAGCCCTGTATTCGCGTTATTCTTTACGGGGTGCTCCTCGCACGGAGCTTTTTGTTCACAGTGCCTAGTGTCGCAAACGAAAAATCTGAATTCCTTACGCTGGAATATTTATAATAGAACCCTGCGTTTGCCGGCTACGTACGCCGCGATTGCTGTTCCGGAGTCAACGTTCCACCGAAACATTTTTGGATATAGGAAACGCGATGGGAGACACTACGAAAATACTAACAGAACAATAAAAACAATATATATTCTCCTAGAATGCGATGTAGATTGCCAAGTACTAATTTGAGAAAACAGCTAACGAAATAAATGAAGGTACTGAATAACGATCTGTATACTGATTTTCGACGAATCATAAAAGTTTCGATCATAAGAATAACTATTAATTTATTGTGGGAATCTTACTGATTAGCTGTCCTCGATATAACTGCGAAGGTAGAATTGTAAGTCGGGTTTGTACATCACCAAATATCAAAGAACAATTTTTCTTAATTTAAATATCTGATTCAAAAGTAATAGTTCAAAGTATTTGTATATACGGGAATTTCAATGGAAGTTAAACCTGTATAGATAAAGAAGGGCAGAGGGCGCGGAAGGCACGTACGAAAAGGGCGGGAAGGATTAAAATGGACCGTGTGTATAATCTACTTTGCATTTCCACGAACCCTTTCTAAGCGCGGCGACTAATACTGTAATGCATCGGAATCCCCTCAACGAGCGCGGTAGTTTCCACTAGTCGTAAAGCCGGTTTAAGTAATTCCCGATAGAGGGAAGCTTTCTCCGCGTAGTCTCTACCTCGAAACCTCCCCGCCAAGCTTCGATGTTGATCGAGGTATTGCTCGTATGTAAATCTCACTCATTTTTACAAAAATATATAGTTTATAGGACTCGTTGGACGTTCTAGCATTGCTTGATATTAATTAAAAGTTGTTGAGGTTGACTTATAGAGGAACGAGTGGATGAATTTGTAATAGAAAAATATATTGAAATAGGTATAGGTATAAGTAGAGGTATAGTGCATGCTGATCCAGATCCTCACTCTTTGAGTGTTACAATACAATGGAATGTAATAGGAAGCATACATTTATAGCAAAGGATATTACCACAAAGTTAACCTTGGTGTGTAGCTCTAGCTGAAGGCTACAAGAAACAGCGATAGAAATCTACTTATAGCTCTTTTGTTTCTGGACCTTGAAGCGAAAACAACATTTATTTTTCAGGGCACAATAATATGGATCTCTCCTTGTTTTGAATTTTTTTCACTAAATTCTATTCTCTTCGTAACAGCGGTCTCCAGGTCACAGGTATATAAACGAAAAAATATAGAATTTTTCTCGAAGTAATTACTTCAACAGAAGTTAATAATCAAATATATGGATTAATAAAAAAATAATAGGCAGACTTAGAAACACCAATAGATTAGCCATTTTTCTAACACTTTAAATTATTCTTTTCCTTAGGATTATTGGGTTGCCCATCATAAAAGGAACATAGTTAGCATAGCATGGTTAATTAATTAAACTTTAATTCTCTATAAAAATATTTTACTCTTAAATTTTTCGTAAATTTCACTACAAACTTTCCGAACAATTCAATATTTTACCAAGCAAATAAATGAAACGAAAAATGATAGATTAACCAGTGAATCGAATCGTACAATGGCTCTAGGAACAAGCGCAAAGAATTTCACTTTGATTTCCCTCGAACGTAGACATTCCGAATATATAACGACAAATTGCTGGAAGATTCCAGGCTGAGGGACACACGTGCGCTTGCGATATCGAACACAACGGAGGAAACAAAGGACAACGAACCGTGAAGAAAAGAGGAGAGATTGCGATATCGTCCACGTAAGGCTGCAGAAATTGTTTAACTTTGGTGGAACGGTAGGGGACATCGACGATACAATAATGGCTCTCTGATGCGATTTTAACTTTTCACGCTCGTCCTACCCTCTACGTTCAGCCAGATTCCATCACCGGAATATCGGTCGTGCAATGATAAAGCGCTAAAAACGAAGGTGCCACGTCGAACCATGATGAAAAAAGAAAGTTCCTTCCGGGCGTTCCCGGGATTCTGACCTCGCGAATTCCTTCAGGGAGGAAACGAAATTCCGAAGAACTCCCTGGAAATACCGTATTCCACGTTAGGATTTCACTGCTCGTAAAATCGAACGGCCTGCCAGAATTAGACCGTGAATAGCTTTGGATTAGCACGTTCCGTGTTTCTGGAATTTCGCTCGGTTTTTCGGTACTTGCAAGTTCGGGTAACTTCAACGAAATACTCATTCTGTCGAAAATTGTGATAACAGTGTGAGAGATAATAAAACGAGAAACGTCTATTTCTGTATTTTTAAATTCTGTTTTATCTGAAATTATCTTTGAATGTTTATAGAATTAAATAATTTATCATCCATATCAAATATTGAATTTTCAACGAAGCGATATTTGCCTTTCTTTTATAACTTAACAAACTTAGGAAATATAGAAGTTGAATCTTTCGACATTGATTCGTAATTCGATGATAATTTTAAAAAATGTGATTTTCATAAATTGCCAGCAAGGGAAGATTGAAACGAATATCTCAGATTACAACAACAATCGAGAATAGCTCGTTGAGCTAGCTCGAAGAAAATATTAAATTAATACGACTGAGCACTTGTATATCTTCCAATTTTTCGATTGTCTCAGGTAACGGCGGAAGGTAATTAACTATCAAGTTACCTTCCACCTTCTGTTTTCATGGATGTTTATGTCGATCTGGATCCGTTTACAATGCAATTACATCAAATGGAGAAATAAGACACGCTCGCTTACAGAGGAAAAATAGTAGAAAATAGAACAACGATTCTACGCAAAATATAATATAAATAGAATATAAGTTTATATATTTCTATTCTACAAAAGTAATAATTACAATATCTATGAATCATGTCAGGTAGAAGCGTTTAAAAACGATGTTTCTCCAATAGGATTTGAGGAAAGCGACGCAAATGACATTATCAAAGAATACCTGGCTTCGTTCAGGACAATATTTCCAGTCGTAATCTGCGCGGGGTACTTCAGTTAAATACATTACGCTGTCCCGAGGAGGTTTCTCTTTTGTCTCGAAGCACCTTAGCGTGGAGGTTCTACCGTGAACAATTTATGGCTTAAAAAAGGAAGGGCGCCACCCTCCGCGTCGAAAAGGACGAGGACATCGATATCGAAACTGTACGGTGGCTTTTTCTTCTCTTTCCTACATTTCCGAAGAGTCAAACTTCTTGTAAACCATAAAGAGGATCCCCGGTCATTAGACCGTTTCGTTGAAAGATATCGTACTTCTTTCATTCTCATTTGATTTTATTCGCAATTCTTTCTTTCACTATATCGTAATATTGAAATCATAATGGAAGAAGAAATAAAAAAAACTTGGAATCTTCAAATGTAATTGTATTACTTGTTCTAAATTTCAAAATCTATAAATACATGATTAGGAAACTATTTGATATCGTATTTGTCCAAATCAATGTTCGGTGTTATTTTAATCAATAAACAGTTTCCATTGGTGGTTATCCTTAGTTCATATACTTCAAGGATTGTCAGAGATCTAAAACAAAAGTTCATTCGAAAACCTTAAAATTTGGAATATTATTGGAACGTGAATGCTGACTGAGAAAATTTGACAGGATTCAAGGAAAATATAATTTCGCTTTGGAGAAGGGTTTTCCATTCGAAATATGCTGAATCGATTGAAACACGGGACAAGGTGGGAAAGTCTTTCCAATGGTAGAAATCCGGGGCACGAGGACTCAGCTCCGTGATTTCGTCGTTCCCCAACCACCATAGATCACCGTGTCGCGGCAATTGAGTTAGGAAGGAACCAGTTCGGCAAACACTCCTGTCCCCCCTTCTCTCTCCTTTCTTTCTCAACTTGCTCCCTCTTAGCCATGAAATTTATAGCTTAAAAAACTCCCGGACGGGCGAGTCGTTCGCTTTATCTGTAATGTACTGATCTTGCCTTTGTCGAGGAAAGCGACCCTTGCTTGCCACTCCTTGGACCATGCCTGGACCAACGATCTGGATACGGGATCCACCCCTGCCTCTCCCCTTTCTTGGTGCACAAGGGCGAGCCACCCTGCAGCTTTCATGATTTATATCGATGAGAAAGACGGAACGCGCGAAATAGAACGAACGAAGAGAAGCACGTGGTTGAAAAGGACGAACTGAGCCGAGAAATCAACGGTAACCTTCAAGACCTAGCGGAACTCGGACCACGAGTTTGATAAGGGTCTACGAATCGCGAAATCCTGTCGGAGGCACTGGCCCAACAGCTGGATCTTCGGCTTACGTTACCGAGAGAACCAGTCGCTACCAGGATTAGCAATTCTTGATAGAGCCAAAGCGAAGGAACAACCAACAAAACATAGCTAATAAAACGTTTCAATTGAAATCATGTCCAGCTTCAAAGTTGTTTATGTCTCACAGTAGCTACAAAAAGTATTTGCACGCCGCTGTATTTATGATAAGTATATTAAATTTCGTACCGTTTAGTAGTATCTTCATATGACCATAAAAAATGAAATATAGGATCTGATAAAAAACACTTCATTGGAAAATAAGGATATACGCTAATACTTCTCGTATCCATTGTAAGATCGTTCTTTATCGTTTCTGATAATAATTTGTTTGTATCAGATTTATTCGTCGATTTTCCACATCACAAACAGAAACAAAAAGAGTATTCTCTGAACAATCTCACGTAGTGATGGAGTATCTTCTGTAGATCTAATCTAGACCATGAGATAGATACAAATAACGAAAGGATTCAGAACAATAAATAGAAATGTCAATACCAGGATAAGGTAAGGAAATTCCTACAGTTACGTCTAGCTCTCAAAAAGGCTGTTTCGAGTTTTCCAAAAGGGTCATAACGCTCGTGAGAAATTCAAGTACGAAGTTCTGTGTGTGCTTCACGGGGGAGGGGGATCTTAGGGAAAGGAGACATCGCCGAAGGACTGGACAGTTTTGGGGGTGGATCGTCTCAAGGCGAGCAATCACTTAGGCAAATATTCACGCGCGGATGCATCTTCAGCATGTGGGTTTCTGCCACATTGGACTACGGAGGACGTGTGGGTCATAGGGGTCCTAATTGGGGTACCGTTGCCACGCATCCTCTCCCAAGATCGATACCGTCTACTCCTTTGTAGTCCGTCGTTGTTCGTGCTTATTGCGCTCTGCATGTATATATAACTTTGATGGATGTTTCTGAATACCGCGGATGTTTTAAACATAGAACGAGTAAGATTACGTGACACAATGAAAAATACTGAAACTTTAACAAAACTCACGCGAGTCAACGTTCCTTTTTTCGCATTCAGAGTTTGTTTTTCGATTATTAAAGGTATCGCCCTACTACTATAACATACATAGAACGTATTCCTGAAATACTGTAGAAATTTAGTCATAAGAAATTTATTTGATCAACAAGCTTTTATCTGTTTATTCTTGCATCATATCCTGGCCAGAATCGATCCTAAGAGCGATGGGAGGTGTTCGAACGGGATGAAATGTTGGTTTTAGAAGTTCTGTCCAAAGAACAAAAAACTGAAGAAAACGAGATGAAGGAACTGTTCGATTAAGTTTAATGAACGATGGTCGCCTAGTGAACGCTTCAAAGAGGACGCAGACACCAAACGATTCATCAGGATACACAGAGCTCAAACCACGAAGCTTTTGCGGTTCGGCCTCCTTGAGGTTCGACCAGAAAGTTCACCCTTAGGTCCGATATCCAGCTCCTTAAACTTGACCTCCTCAGGTAAGTAAGCGTGATTCCTTTGACGATATCTCCCGCTATCGGTAAAGAAAGGGGTACCGTCTTAGTTCGGCTTAGTTGCTCGCCAAAGACGAAGATTTACGCTCAGATGTCAGCGGTTCGATCGCTTTCTCTGAATCAGGAACCCTTCCTTCGATATTTAGTAATCATCTAAATTAGTGTTTAACGTTGTTTTATTCGATAAATAACTTTTATAATCACTTATTATTAGTTATCATATCTTGCTCATTGTTAGAAATCTAGAGCGAAAATTGTTATTTGTATCTTTTAATCATTAATTGATATCGTTAGATGAGAATGCTTCATTTTAAGACATTTTATTTAATATTCTACGTTTTACATGATAACAATCATTAGTAATAATAGCCTTTTTCGTATGAACCAGAGAAGGAACTAAACAAAACTATGAAGTCCAAACTCCTAATTCAATAGTTACACATGACTCAACAATACCATCATAAACTTTTCGAGTGAAAACAATGTATAGATGTGGAAAGATAAAATATTGAATATAATAATAAACATAACCAAGGTAATGGGTTGGAGAAGACGGTGGTTCACCACAAGGGACAAGGGATCTTTAACGCATCTGTCGAGTACGATAGCAGCGATTACTTATGCGACCCGTGCCCTCTCTCGCACGAAGCTACCTCCGCGCACCCCTTCTCCTTCTGTCCTCTCGCTGGTATGTAAGAGACGTGGGATGCAGGTGGAAGTACAAGAGGGAGTGAACGCAAGTTAACGCGAACATATAAATTAGCAGGACATCTTAGCAGGCCGCTTGCAACTTAGTCACGTAGCGGGTTTAAACTTGACAAGAGGTAGATCCTACCACGGCAAGCGCACACCACCCCCCGCAGCTATCACCCCGTCACCTAGCCCCTTTCGCAGCTTCAATAGGTACCAGGAGGAAAAGCTCGTAATCACCCTAATTTCCAACCACAATCTGTGCCATACAAAGCAACTTTCCAACTCCGCTCTGAGATATTCTTCTTTTATCGAGAAACGTTATCCAAGAGATTAGAATCGATGTAAATACTCAAGAAATATAAATGATGTGATTTGTAAATTGAATTTTCTTTCTGTAGAGTTTAAATATATTATAATGGTTGAAGTTTCAAGTATACTGAATATTTCATATGAACGAATAAAATAACGGCTAAATAACGCTATCTGAAAGATACTCAAACAATGTGTATGTAATCGCAAAGTTTCCCCGGGTATGATAAAGTTTCCTTAACTCGTTCGACGAGAAATGTAATATTACGACTGAATATATAAATTAATAATATTATTAATACGATAAAAATAATTTCATCCGGACTGATAGTTTCAAGAAATAGATAAAGTAATTAATGAAATAATTAAGAAGAAACCTATAAACCTAATAAATTATCTATTTATATTCCCAACTATTGACTCAATTCTTAAAAATATACTCGAGACGCGACCTAAAATGAACTGGACACCACATGTTTCTCGCTACGATCGATCTCACAAGATACATACATATAAATCACGATGATAATGTATCTTGGAAAGCGCGATTTCGAGCGATCCAGGTGGTAATCCCGCAACTGACGAAGAGTAGCCGGAGGCGAATCGCTACTCGATCTTATGTTAACGCAGGAATACGTCGATAATGGGGGATGGGGTACACGGTACCCTTCGGGGAAGCCTCGAACTTTCGATTTATGGGCCATCGTCCCGAGGGATCCCCACACTAGTCTCCGAGATGTGGTCAAAGTGACAGGGTGGGCGATTAGGTGCACAATACTCCGCAACAGTCCAAAACAGCATCTGCGCCGTTCATTGATCACGCTCGGCACCGACGCTGAGAGTCCACAGAAGGACGCAGAGAAATTGAGAGAAATAGCAGGAGGTTATGACTACGTTCGATTTCGCTTTCAAAAGAGGGGACCGACGGCCAAAGAGTACTGCCGGCGTGTCCTCCTTGATTTCAAACTCCCTTCTATACGATCCGGACTCTTTTCGCGACTGAACCGTGTCTACTTTCAACTTTTTCTCTGTCCTTTGCTTCCATTATTTCACTCGCTTCGTCTCCGTTCCACAAGTATTTCTTGCGACGCTGAACTCTTTCATGTTGAAAATGATTATCGCTAAAATGTACATATGTCATGTTATATTAATCTGTTTCTTAAGTGTATCCGTTGGAAACTTCAAATGGAATGTACACAGTTTGTCGTTTGACTTAAAATTACTCGAAACGAAGATTTGATTCGTAATACAGCTTCGTGCATTATATTCTAGAACTGAATGCAGATGTAGCGAAGTTTTGCTAAAGTTATGCAATGAATGCATAGCAGAAAGATAAAGAAATTTTAGGTAAAATTTGTTATGCTCGTTTAAATATGCCAAAGAAAAGTTTCAAGGATTAGTACAGGGAAACGCAACCTCTTGATTTTGATTTTACACTCGACAAAGCTCCTCCACCAGGCTTCAACCGTGTCCTACGTTAAACCATAATTGCAGTCTATCGTGCCGGTGATTAATGCTGCTTGTTATTAGGATAACGCTTGAAGATGTTTCAGGAATGCGACATAACATCCTTAAGACGTTATTCGACGAAGTACAGATTATACTACTTGATCAATAGCAATTAATCGCGTCGTACAAATATTGTATTATTTGTTCTTGCTATTCTATCAGCCACAGTTAACGTACGAATCAGATTTCCAAGTGCATACAAATGAAGAGACATAGACTAAAATACCATCGTTGATATAAATGGTCGCGAGACAATGTTTTCTTATAATTAATGAGAAGGATATTTCGAATGGACCAGTGTACCGCCTCGAGGAGAGAAAGGGTATAACTAAGAACGTAAGGGCTACCTTCTAAACTCCGGAAGCATTCCAGGAATTCCCTTTCTGCGTCTATCTCTCGTCCTCTCTTTCGTCAGCCCACCGGAATGCTGCGGCATTATTGGCCACGTTTATCATCCTCTTCGTAGGACACTCGTGAAATCTTTACGCGGTAACTGCTTTCTATCAGATGTCCAAGAGTTTCTAAATAAAGCGGCTTGGCAAGCGTACGCGCGAAGAAACATAGTTCTCTGTGTCTCTGATAATTCAATCTGTTTAACCGGCAAAAACGCGCAACAATCTCGAACGGCAGCGTGAAACCGAGGATATCGAAAATGTACCAACATTAGCGGAGATATATAACGGAGAAAAGATTTTAGATAAATCAACTAAACGCTGTAATAATGGAACGTAAGCGGAGATTTACGGTATCGACAGCCGAAGGATTTACGGGCCAATAGAAATAATCCAATCCGAACAATATTCGACTCATGTTTTGTTTCGGGGTAAAATTTCTCCCATTCTCCCTTCTTCCGATCTTTTCTCCGGCATCCCTCTCGAACCCTCTTCGTCCCTCCTTCGGGTTTTTACATCCCTTTCCCTTGCCTTCTGTCTAACGGGCTGCCTATCTCCGCGAAATTGCACGGCGGTCGAATTTAATTATGTCTGGAATTCGGCGCTAATTAAGTTTGATCGAACGAATCCGCGGGTTTGTTACTGAGTTTGCCCCGCAATGCTTACGAAACAAGGGTACACCCCGTTGCTGGCATAATGCAAATTAAATTACCCTCTATGCCGGTCAGCCCCAAATTCTATCGACGTGAACTCGGCATAGTTTCTTTTTCCGTCTCGACCAAAAATCGTTGCTGCAAGAAATCGCGCGAACGCGAGCAAATATCCAAAGTATTCGTTAATTAGTTCCCGCTCGTTGGTTGCTGCGAACTACCTGAGTTGGGTAAAAGATTCATAAGTCGGACCTGTACGAACAATGTTACGCGTGAATCGCGCGACATACTAAAAAATTCTGGTCTAATCTCTGCGACCAGTTTCATTCTGAATACCATGGATTTGTTCGTAGTGACGGCCGCAATTTTTTTTATTGACTCTTGCAGAAGAACAAATATACTATGAGTTATGGAGGTCAGAGGGAAAAGGGAGTTGGAGGTAGCAGTGACACCCTCGGGCGCGGTAGGTTTACCCCCTGATTGGATGAATATTAAATTCTGGTCACTGGCAAACAACCACCCCTCGACCTGCTTGCTTCTTCGGTTACGACGATTGAAATATGTATCCGCCATAAAGTCAAACATTCCGACCAAGTGCATGACCTGCTCTACGTGGCACGAATTTGACACGCAGTTTCAACGAAAAAAAATGTCAACCACCGAGATTGATAACAAAAGCTCAGGGCGGAAGAGGAAAAGTTCTTGAATGTCGAGGTAAACATTGAAGCAAGATTAACGATAGAAAATTGATTTGTGGAACGAATTAGAAACGTTGCGTCGTAACGAAAAGAAAAAAAAAAAACGATTTTTACGCCTCCCAGCACGGTGATTGTTCAAGATGAAACGAGACTTTCGAAGGAATGCAATTTTGTATTACGTTCCGCGTTAGTGTACAATCATTAATCGTCCATACAACTCGGTTGTTCACGATGATGAGACATCAATTATCTTTGAGAAGATAAGGATATGAAAAATTCATGTAACAATAAAAATCTGTTTTCGTCTCTACATATCTCTTCATAGATTTGTATCTTTAATTTAAAATACAAGATTATATATTATTTTCGTAACCGATACAGAGATAATAATTCATCGTTCTTATTAGCTTCGAGAATACTCCCAATGTTTCAAAATACAATCAACGTAACTTTCTCGAGGATGACATGGTACTTTTGAAAGAATGTAATTTCCTTTTGCATTTCCCTCGCACCAAGGACCATCATCAATCGCCTCTATAAGCGACACGAGGCTCGCGATACGAAGACGAGGCGGCAATTATCTTCGAGAAATTAAGGGCGAACGGTAGATACAGGAAGGAACAGGATGGGAAGAGGCAAGGTCTTGACAGAACAGCCGTATTTCGGCAAGAGGGGTGGTACGCTTAATTTCATAGACCTGGCGCATGGGGCCATGCAAGCAAGAACAATCGAGCCCAGCAGCGTGTGCTATGAGAGGTTGGCCAAGGGCAGGCTCTACGTACCGCGAAGGGATAATTACAGTAAGCAGCCCTCGCTGATCTTACCTCGTCATTGATCTAAGAAATCCACTGGCATAAATAAATTTCACGAAGAACGAAATTATAACCGAACAGGATAATGAACAACATTTTTATTTTTCTAGGCGATATTAATTAGACATATCGAAATTAATTTCGATAACTACAACGAATAAATAAGTTCTGAAAATATTTTGATTATATGTAGTTAAAAAAAAATACCGCTACATTAAACCTTATACCAGTCCGACTTGAACCCTAGTACCCCTGTCATTCAGTGAAACGTTTATTCGATCCTGGCAAAGGGTGAGTCCCCATAATTCTTGCACGTACACGCAAAACACGGTTGCCCGATATACTTTCTGTAACTAGCGCATCAGGAAGTACAAACTTAACGGTGCGTCGCGCCACGATAAAACATCGGCGAATTCGCGCGATTGAATTACAGTTTAATTAACTCGTGGGCAATTAAGGCCCTGCACCGCCGTACTCACCATCCCATGGCCTCCCTCAACCATAGCCGCCACCGTCGCCATCCACCTAAAATGAAACCGTTTTCGCTCGCCGTCGAAACTCGTGCATCCGCCAGCCCGACTGTTTCAAGCTGCAAGTTTCGAGTGTACTCGCGATTTCATCGGAAACTTTTGCACGCTTCAATCGTTTCTTTTTTACTATCCCTCCTTCGCCCTTCCTCACCTCCCTTATCTGTACCTCTCAGACTCGCTTTCGTTCCTTCTTGACCCTCGTTTCAAACGAAAACGCGTCGCGTCAGCAGGACGCAAGTGTATGTACGTGAATAATTGAAACACGATTTTGTTGTTAATTAAAAATAATCGTACAGTGTCCGTTTCAGTGATGGAACACTGGCTGATACTTACACGGATTGATTGTTTAACAATTTGTGAAATTTACTTTCATTCGGAGAGAAATCATATAATGATGAAATGATATAAACGTCTAATTAAGCGATTATAAAAACGTATTTAACAAAGCGACGAATAGGCTCCGTATTCGTATTACCGTAAGTAGAATAGATTGCTCGTGGTCAGACGTCACGTGCATAATTGAAAATACGATATTTCTAAAAGCGTTTAATCCTTCCTGTGACAAATCATGGGCATCTTATGATTATTTATTTTAATTTCCATGGGATTGGACAGAATTCCTTTCTCATTTCTATAAAATTCTGTAGAATTTTTCTTCTGTAGAATTCTTTTATTTTTTGCAAAAGGATCTTATTTCTTATTTCCCTTATCACGAAGCGCAAGCTATAGGAATGCGGTAAAATTAGCTGACAATAGTACGACTCGTCCAGCGAAATCAAAACCGTTCACCAGAGAATACTAATCCGCTATCACATATGCAAGCATCCAAGTAACACGTAGTCAGTATACACGGTACACTTAGCCGACGGGAAGCCGTAACTGCCGCGTAGGCGGCCGATTTAACGACGAGTGAATAATTATGGGGCTTTACGGTCCGATACAGGAGAGGTTTGGCGAATGGAGAAGCACTACTATGCTCGTAGTTATATTTATGAGCCCACGATGACGGCAGTTTCGGTTATGGAACTAACGGCGAAACTGTTGCTAATCGAGTCGTGCTCTTGATTCTTATTGCTTCTTCCATTCAAACAGCAACCTAGCCCTCTTATAAAAATCTTTAACGAACACTGTCACCACGATCTTTTGTCGTAAAGAGGAAAAGACTTCCCTGGAGAACGATTATCGCGCAAATTCGTATGATGCGGCGGTCGACCGTCGTCGAAAGACAAAACTATTTCACGACGATCGTTTCATGGCATCGCGCGAGAAGACGCGTGCCATGGGGCAATAACACCCATCAAAGAACGTTGCGATCGTTAATGTTCGGTGAAACACCCCCGACCCTCGATTCACCGCGACACTTCGAGGGGGTGAGTTACCCCGAAAGAGACACGATCCTCTGTCATTCCTGGCGACTTTATCGCTGTTCGCGCCATCATTCATCCTTCCTAGTGATAAAGGAAACTCGCGAGACTATAAAAATTTCGAACCTTGTTACGTCCAGATACCTTATAGAAAGAATGTTTCGAAAAATGCCTATAGCAAAGTAAACGGATCTATAAATACACGTTACTTTCGAAATTAATAATTTCTAAACTAAATGGAAAAGAATTTATATAGAAATCTTACGGAATAAAATGGTACAAAGTAGATAATTACATATAACTGGAATTTCTAAGTAACTTGGTGTTTAGCGTGGGGGAAAATACGATAACACAAGGTTTTGAATACTAATCGATTTTATTTAATTAACTCAATAATACTGAGAACAATTTAACCGAAGACAGTCTCCCTCTCGGCATGGAACGGCTTAAATTCTAACGTACGATTCTGTGTACCTCATCCCACAGTCAGGATTAAACAGAAAGTAGGAGCTAGATAAGTTCGTTTCTCGGGTGCGAGCATTTATAATTAAATGGTGTTGTTACTTATTACATTGAAGTTCGCGAAGACGCGGAACAGGGAAATTGTTAGGTTGTGGTTACTCGGATAATCTTCTCCATAATATATGACGGTAAATGAAGCGGCCATTTCTTCTTGCTATCTCTCTCTCTCTCTCTAGCAAAAAATATATTACCTTGGTAAAAAAGAGCGCGCGACTGCTTAAAAATGATGAAAAGTTTTAAACGAAGGAAAACTTAAAAATATTCCTTGTTTTCAATGTGCAAAAAACTCGGCCGATTATCTATACAATTCGACTATCTGCTTTTCAATCTACGGTCTACCATCGTAGAATGCTGCATCTTCTAAACCTATATCTTCGATTCAACTTTCTTTAAATTATTCGTCGATCGTTCGCGCCAAAAAAATCCATCGGCCGGATTTCACTTAGCTTCGTTTATTAGCCAAGTCGCATTTTATCATGAGAAGCAACATAAGTCGTGGCGCTGTCGGAAAAGTCGATATCGAAAGGCACGAAGGACAGGTGGCGCGCGGGGGTGGCGTGCGTCGCAAGGGTGTCGAACGCCCAGGTCTCGTGACAAATAGAAGCTTTGTGCCGCGACAATGGGGAGTTTATTTCCGGGCCGGCTGGGGCTACAATGTAGGCACTATACTGTAATTAAATTCCCAAACCCAAGGATTCGGAGGTTATAGAGGACCAAAAGGAGGAATAGAGAAAGGGGAAGAGAGAGAAAGACGGATAGTGAATTTTCGGCTAGTAGTAGAAAGGAGAGGAAGAAGGGAGGGGAAAAGCAGAACCTTAGCATATTGCATACTGACCGGTCCGCAACGGTTTGGGTTTCTCCTGGCAGACGCCATATTGTTTGCTCTATGTTCATTCCTTCCAATCTACCCACCTTCCCTTCCACATGCTCCGCTTAAACTCTAGCCAAGATGAAACGAATTCCACCTACGAATATCTTTGTCGACACGAGCATTGTGATCGAGAGATTAGTCCTATTAGGCTAGTGGTAGCTTCGTTTCCTTTGAATTTGACTCAAGGAGTGCCTCTACGTCGACTAGTGCTCGAAGAATACAATTTCGAGTATTCAATTTCGGTGGATTTCCATTGCAAATTAACTAACTAAAGTAACTAACTTCGATAAATGCTAAATTTCAGAAATTTTATACGATCTATCTATTATTTTCCTTTGAAATAGAAATACTAACAGCGGTGTTAATAAAATTACGCCCGTCCTCTGGGAATATCATTTACCAGAAAGCAAACACAGAGGTGATAACTAAGAATACTCTCTAAGACATAAAGACTCGATAGATCCTTGGGATTTGAAGAATATTGGACAACGAGTAAGGAACACGATTCCATGCTGGATACCGTCTCGTCGAAAAAGGGGGACGAGTTTGTCATGTAATCTGTATTGGAAGTGCTAACTAAAGTATTAGGCGGTTCGGTTTCCAAGCAAGGGAGAAATGTTTGGCAATAACGAAGAAAGAGGGTTCCGACTTCCGGAGGGAAGTTTGATCCGTCTGATCAACCTGGATGATCTATATTTTGAAAATTTATCATACCGAGCTGAATTCTATATTTCATATGGGCTAAAAAATATTAAATAAGAAAGTTATATGTGATTATTTATTAAAAGCTACTATTTGAATATGCATTTTCAAAATCGTTGTGTCATTGCAATGAAACCAGCGTACATAACTGTGCATTGTAGTCACTAATCCATAGAATAGATTCATTGTAACTGAATTGATCGTTGTAGATAAACGAAACTATGGAATAGTCAGTATAAAAAGATAGATGAAAAAGAGATCCACAAAGCATCCCTCTAAGCGAACTGGAAATAATTATCTATTTAATATATAATAATTATTATATGATTATATATAATATGATAATTACGATAAGCACAAAGAGAGGACAAAAAAAAACGCAACCACATACCGTTCTCCAGTAACACAAAATCACACGCTACATAAGTTAAGTATAATTAGCTAAGCATAAGCTAGAGCATTTCAAACAGCGACTTATAATTTCTCTTCTGATTTAAAATTCGAAATAAGTACATTTTTCATATTCCGCGATTCATTCAATTTTTCTCCACGAAGCAATGGAATAAATTATTGTAATAAGTTAACTTCAACATTAAATCCTTTCGCGATCGAGACTCGGTCCTTCGCGGTAGCTTAACCATTACACCATACGAAAAGCACATCTTTCTCAGCGCTCCTTTTCCACCGGAGTTAATAACATAATTGCGACGCACCAGGTTCCTGTTCCTTACCGGAGTTTCTTAAGGAGAACAACATCGCGGGGATCACGCGTCTCCACGAAACAGAGATAGCGTTTTAATGCAGGACAAACACTCCGTATGGATGTCTGCCGAACGTCGGGGATGAAGAGAGAAAGAGAAAGAGCTAGAGCAGGCAAACAGCGGAAAGATCGCAAGAATAAGAGAGCGAGAGGCAGAGAAGCGGACGAAACGTTCGTGCACGGCTTGTCAGGGCGGGGTTGGCTAAAATGAAAGTTGGAACCACGGCTTACCGCAGCAAATCCGGCTTGATTAAAACACCGTAGGAGGAACCCCTTACCCCTTTAACCCGTAGCCACCAGCTACGTCCTCATACTACCTTTCCTCGTTTATTTCGACCTTCTTCGGTCGCCAAGGAGCGCGCCAACGTATAATCTTAATGCAGTCTTATACGAAGCGGAACGAGCCTATATTTCATTATAACCCCGCAATCCTTCCGGAGCCCTTCGCGTGCAACCCTTTCCATTTCAACTATTATAAACGCGAGACCGACCGGGATTTCGCTTCGAGATATCGTTCCACGGAATAGGGGTCTCTCGTACTCTCCGCTATCGTCAAACCAGATAGAAAACCGGAGGGCGCTACGCTTTCGGATAGGAAAAGGAAAATGGAAGAGGGAGACCATGGGGGTGTAAGAATCGAAACGATGACATTGGCTAAAGTACCTCGCCGGAATGCTTTCCCTAATCTTTTCCCCATTATGTAGAAAAATTGCAACTGGCTCCGGGGGTTGACTAGCCGAAATTTGAACTCGTGATCACGTTTGATAATGAAAATAGCTGCCAAATCAACAAACAAACGGGATCGAGGCGTGATGAGGATCGACGAAGAGATCTAAATGATTAGAATTTGAGAACATTTTATTAAAATCTAAATTTATAAGTATCATCGTAATAAAATTATTGTTTAGGTTAATGCTTAACGAATATAGAGTATTTATTTTGTGTATTTGAATGTGCGAAGTGAAGCAACGAAGTATACGTATTAATTATTTTATTTCCTCGTACTGAATCCAAAGTCGGTGACAATGGTTGGTGGTGTTACCGACCGACAAACGACCAGAGAACCGAGAGAAGTACCGTGAGTTTAAGCTCGAGGGGTAAAAAGGGGATGTATTTACGACGTTACAATACCCCGCGGGCTAATCCTCACCCGGAGCTGTGCCTAGGTCCAATCGACCCTTCTCCTTTCTCTAAACATCACAATTCCAGGATATGAACACAGAAATTTGAACGGGATAGGATTTCTTTGCTTCTTGTTTCATTAATCTTAATATAATTTTCAAATAATTCAACAACTATTCGATGAATGTATTTAAATATATTTAAAGAATGAATA
Organism: Bombus affinis; assembly: GCF_024516045.1. Classification (NCBI taxonomy): domain Eukaryota; kingdom Metazoa; phylum Arthropoda; class Insecta; order Hymenoptera; family Apidae; genus Bombus; species Bombus affinis. Next base: position 2,350,265 of record NC_066350.1, on the reverse strand, counting down.
TATTAAAAAACTCAATTTCATACACGTCTATGTCACAAGTTTATGTTTCAAGGTGTAATGGAACTTAATAAAGACTTAATGAAGATATTATACTTCGAGCTAATAAGAAATTACTACTCGTTACACAAAACACTTCAAGATTCCTGATGCAACAACAAGAAAGTGCAAAATTTTATGAAGAGCCGCTCAAAAGGTAAATTGCTTGTTAACGATCTCTTCATAATACGAGCTTTAAAGCCCTTGTCTAACGGAACACCTTACCCGACCTGCCTTTCTTTCTCGAGGCCTAATTGACACGATTTTTATAAACTCCCCTCTGGTTACCGAGGGTTAAGCGTTCTTTTGTACTGCCGCTAACACTTTCAGCCTCAGACCCTTCTGCAAAAGTCCCTTTGTAGCTAAAGAGTGCGACGATGTTGGTGCACAATTATGATTTTCATCCCATGCAAAAATGTTCAAACACCAAGGAAGAAGCTTATGCTATGGCATAAACCACGACAATGATACGTGTATGACGTATGACATTATTTCGAGTCTCTAAGGGCTGGATGAATTCTATATGCTTCAACCCTCGAGTAATGTGGTTCAAAATATCTTTATAAAACGCGAGGAAAGCGTATGGAAACTATACGTAAAATACGTACGTAATCTTTCTTTTATGTGGCATTCTTTAAGGGATTAATAATAAATAAAGAATTTTAAGTAAAATGAGATATCGAATTATTCTGAATAAGAAGATAAGCTGAACGCATTGAAATTATTAAGTTAGTATTGAAAGCAACGTGAATAAATTAAGACTATACAAATTACATATAATGCATATGTAAATGTTTCAAATGATTCAATATATAGGTACCTAGAAATGAAATGAATGATCAAAAGACCATTCGATTTATTTTAAGCCTATTCACCCCAAAGGAGTGTGTTTTAACGGTAACGTCCTTCCCTGTAGGTTTTATAGGTTACGAGAACTTCAAATTGAGAGTCACTGACGTAAATATAGGTTCAGGGGTGAAAACAGGGTGCGCATTCCAAAGCCTTGGATCTAGGTATCCTCGCGCATTCATTCATAAAAATTCACTCAACCGCGTGGTTACTCCCACCGAGAGAATTGGAGGGTTCGTTCCAACCCCGATCAGTATGACAGCTCGACAAAGTTAAAGGGTACTATGCCTCGTCTTTTTAACTCTCCTTCGGAGCAAGTGATCACTAATGCCATCTTGACTATATGTATAGAAATATTCATGTCAATTTTTTTTCTATTACAATTCTTTTAAAAAACATCAGGCCTCGAATGAACGTGTTTCGAAAAAAAGCGCATTTGCTAAATAATAATATCAGTATCAATGCGATTGACTTTGCTGTATTACATTTCAAAGTAAAATTTATCAATGAAGTCAGAAGAATAATATCTTTTAATTAGCTTAAAGTTATAGCAGAGTTAATGATTAAAAATTATATTTCAAGTAGTAGAATTATAAATCACGTTAATTTATAGCATCAATAACGCTGAGTATTCTATATATTGAAGTAAAGACATTACAATAATTCTGGTAAGAATATTACCTCCAGACTGTAATCGTTCTCCTTTAAAAAGAATGACTGCTCATAATCGTAATCGTAACCATAACGATCCCGACGTTTCAGACGGAGCAGATTTCACCATTAATATTCCAGCAGCGTACAGATAATTACCCGAAGGTTCGCGCCTGACGATGTTAATAAAGAAATCACCAGCAATATTGAGATGTCAGTCGCCCTTTATTTTTCCCACTGTCGTCGTCGTGTCGCGTGGAAGATATGAAAACAAAGAAGTCATGCCTTAACTCTCATGATAATAGTTCGAGTGCATTAGTGTCGGTTTAGGTAACTTTGAAACGATGTTTACCTCTAGGGAAGCCTAAAATATAATTCCTGAAATTGATTCTTACGCGTTTACGGTTCTACATTGGAATACCAAAACATTGAAATAATTCCGTACGTCTTTGGGGGACAGAAAAGATATTGCACATGTTGTACAAACTATTTTTGTCCACCTTGAGATAAAAATAGTTATAAAGATGTAATTTACTGATTGCTGATTAACTTAAAAACGTTATCGACAGATGAATGTAGAAATATTGTTTGAAAATATAGCTTTCAATGTTTCATATATTTTTGTAACGTGTGCTGATCACATGTGAAAATAATTATATTACTTATTTATTAAACGACTATCATTATTGTAATTTATTTGATAAATCTGTATTCAGGAGTCACAAGCAGCTTATGGAAGATAGCGACACCACTGGCGCCCTCTATAGTCTTTTTCTTCAGATTCGAGACGACGCTCCATTTTTATTGATTTTTTTAAATCTGTTCATTTCAATCCTTTTTTTACAGGAAACAGTTTGTTAAATAAATAGCATCTGAAAAGTGCAAACGCTAGCACTTTAATATTTCATCATTGAACATGACTATATAATGATCCTAAATAATGTAGTACTTAAAACTTAAAAAGTTCCATCTTAAAAGCTTTACACTGCTTATTACGAAGTAATAGAATAATTATTTTCAAGTCAAAAGCAAATAAGGAATTTTTCGCTGTCGATTCGATCTTACATTGACTTTATCTTATTCACGGTCCCACGAAACCCCTTGGCCTCCTTCCGTTATGCGCGCCGTTGGCTAAATAGCTAACTTCGCACAACTATCTCAATAGATTATGATTATTGTGGAGGAAAGCTCTGATTTATGCAATTATCATAAATTCAGTTCCGCCTACCACCTTGCGTATGCTCAAGACGCTCCAACTATAGTCCCATTCATAGGATTTCAATAGCAAATTATTTCCTCGTAAAGTATGTGCATTCGTATATGAAAGATTATTCAGAAAATTTAAATAAACGCAACAGCTATGAAATGTATTGTCTTTTTATTCTACTGAGAGTATTATCATGGCAAAAATATATATTTCTATAATTTTAAAAACCTAAAAACTTTTTTTATTGTTAAAAAACATTAAAAGTTGGACTTTGCGAACAATATGACGATTAAGAACTTTTAACTGTTCATTATCCCGTTTTATAAATATTATATAGAGTGTACTGCGAAGGAAGAACTGTGTAAGCCTTGCGTGATTTTATATGTGTAAGTTTTCATTAAAAATTTATTGCAATATTACTATGACATGCAAACATATTATTAATGTATTTATGGGTAAGTTTAAAACATGAAAATATTTTAAATTTTTATGTATAATAACATTTTTCAAATCGAACATTAATCGATAATTTAAGGTGCTTATCATCTGGTTTAAATCAACACTTGCGCAAATAAGTTACAATTTGTCGATAACAGTTTGTCCCACTTAGTAATCTACCTTACCGATAGATGTGACCTTGACTTTGTCGGTACGAAGCACCACTAAAGATGCATCTGCTGAAACCATCTAGAGACGAGGTATCCGTCTATGAGCTATCGTTGATAACAATGTACCCATAGTACTGTCGGTAATAACTTCTCCAAAATTTTTATAATACTTAATAAAAACTTCTTCTTTCGTTTATTCTACTTATTCAATTAAATCTGAAAATACGTAAAACGTGTATGTTCTTTTCAGCATAGTGAAATATTTGATTATCGACCGAGTATCTGATCAGAGAATGTCTGACTAAAGCGACATTTACTACTGACTGATAATATTCTACTCTGTACCTTCCATGAGATACATTGATATAAATACAATTGCACGTATTAATGAACATTCAACATTGTACAATAACTTTTCATAGTAATGGAAGTAATCAAAGAATAAGCCCAATAAAAATATTTAACTTTTCCAATGATACTGTTTCGAAATAAAAATTATTACTATTTTAGAAGGTTGATTTCTTGAAGTAACATTAGCACAAGTGGCTTTTAACAGAGCGACTCATCACATCGACGAATTTAAGCATCGAACGTACGAACCATTTTATACGGTTAGAGGAAATTCCTTTCCTCTCCAATTACGCGGTTCGAACTTTGGAAACTTCGTCGACGAATCTCGGTGGGAAAAGGTTTGAAACTCCTCGAGAAACTTTAAAAATCGTTATTTTGCAGGGAAGCCGAAGCCTCCCCTACCGAGTTACGTGAATCCCTCCTTCATGACTCCCTGCCGGATAAAATGGAACGAAAAAGAAACAAAAGAGTAATCATACAGCTGCAAGGAAAACTTTTTCGATCAGCCAAAATAGATATTCTCCAACGTATTTAGAGTTATGTAAAATAATTTCCTACTTTGGCATACAAGTTCCAAGCTCTATTTGTCTCACGATAAAGAAAGTAAACTTATTGTAATTTAATAATTGAAAAATTCGTTATAAACATTAAAATAATATTTACGATAAAACAACTGTTCGATACTCGATACCGCAACATCGTAGATATATTTTACAGGTTAAATTATGTATACCGAAATAAAATTATTTAAAAAACATTCTATATTTCTATAATTATGATATATTATATAGTGAAAATAAGATAAAAAATTATCTACTTCGTTGTTGCGGATTCGAGCTTACGTAGACGTTTATACGAGCAATAATAAAGTGCCGAATGATCGATAAAAAACCTCCACGATAAAATAAAACGTCAGCGCTTTACGCGGTTACAAGAGTTCCACTTTACGTTTCTTGTCAATCCCATTTTTTCTGCGAACAAAAGTTATTTAATCTCCTCATTCATTCAATGAGCGAACGCAACATTATAGATAATTAAAAATTAACTCGTAGCAATGAGGAACGAATCACATGAAATGTCATCTTATTCAATTTGGCAGCTTTGAATATTTAATTTCATTAAATTATTGTTATTATGGTAAGATGGGCTGGAATATTATTACAATAAGACTCTCATCATTAGACATTATTCGCAAAAGAAGAGACAGAAATATATTTCACATTTCTTAGAAAAAAAGAATATTTCTTAGATAAAAGTTCAACTTTAAGAAATTATGTGAAATGTCACACTTTTAATTAGAAATAATTTGGAAAGAATTAGTGGAAAAGTTAAACAGCTAATTTTATACTTGTTACGACCAATCAGAAAAATTTCAGAAGTAACTTCAGACGAAGATGTTCGTGTCTTTGTCATTAAACTTATAAACTTCATTACTTATACTTTTACGAAACGATTATGGCACAAATGATTTGTAGAATTTTAATTACAAGTTTCACAAAGAAGAACGCTTACACCTCGTGAAAACGTTCTCAACGTCAGAAAGGCTATGAAAATGATCTGCTATTTCTTAGTACTTAAATAGTGGAAGTAATTAATTTTATATTTAATTATGTTTCAGAGCCTTGTTAAAAGGCGTTGTGAATTTTTAACATAGGTTCAGCTTTAATTTCACGATTCTTCAAAGGATTGTTAACACGACGTAAAGACAAGATAGAAGAAAGTAATTGGTCTTTATGTTCCTGTAAATTGAATGACAACAAAAGATTTTTGATAACTTATTCATGCTTCACTTACCTTTTTCGGCGAGGGATGCAGCACAGTTACCGGGACCTGTCGGGGGGTTGGAATGAGTGGCGTTTGGGTTGACTCCTTCACAGAATATAACGGCAATTTTGTCTCTCTGTTGCTTGGCAGCTCTAGTAAGTGCTGTATAGAATGGTTTTGCCTCGTCTTCTTTGACGCCATTCTATCACAAAAAAAACAAACTATTAACGTCGCTATTAGTACTCGATATTTAATACAACGTTAAGTGGCAGCTATCTGATGAATTAGTAAACAGCACATCAATTGCTAATAACACAATTATGGTATGAATTATTTGTTATATTAATTGCATAACGATATTTATGGTTGGTTTCAATAATGAATAATGAAGAGACGTCGAAGAGTATTCGTTACGATTCCTGTGAATCTGCTCGATAATAAATTTCAATGTTTGTTATTTGTATTAAAAAATTTCCGGCTATATAATTAATCCACATCGCGCAGCATGTGTATGAGTACGAATAAAATTTCCAAAATATTCTACGTAACGTTTCCATTATGCTGAACGATATAGGCATATATTATAAACCTTATGATTATCGAGGATATCCAAATCTCGACGTAACGGTGTGCGTAGATCCCTTTTTCCAGCAGCGTCGTGAAACTGGATATCGGATAAAACTTTCGCATTTAACTTTTCCGTCCTGTAGGGGAAACGGCCAACAAAGCTCATCACCGGAAACTTTTCCGAGACAAAGAGGAACGAACGGGAGCCAAGCGAGATAGAAGATGACGCGCGCCGCGACGCTGACCACGATATAAACCTACACTCTGCATCACCGTCTCTGTACTAACGTTTACACCCGTGATCGTGTCCCAACTATCCGTATACAGATGTCTGCATTCTTTGTTATTATAATTTTCAAACGTAAATGTTGGACCAACAGAATGAATATTAAACTCCTACGAGTAGTCGTATCAAATTTAAATCTTTCATCACTAGATAAAACAAAGAAAGCGGATAAGAAATATGGTAATTACTAGGTATAAGATAATAATAGTGACAAAACAAACGAAAGAAGCGGAACCGCTTGTAATTTGTAAGGAAAACAATAAAGATATTATCTATCCACTGCTACATAGAACAATACACGTTATCCCTGTTGCTTCTCTCCTCTCATATAATGAATGACGTGACAGAATTAAGTAAAGAACATTTATAAAACAAGATCATATTAGAAGGTAATATAAAATTCCAAATTAAAGCAAACAAAAAACAAATCCTTTTCTCTCACTTTAAAAATCATTCTATACACTTATCCAGGACGACTGAATAATCTGAACAAAAGTAATCACGAACAAAAGGTAAAAAATTTTTGTTGCAGAACTTGAAACTTATTTTCCAGCAGACGCTCTTAAGTCACTTCAGCGAACCACTTACTTTTGTCATCATCGTAAGCAGTTTTCAAATTACAAACACTCAAAGAAAAGAATATAGCTTCCTCGTTGCGCGAAGCGTGGAACGCTAGCAAAAAGTAATGCCTTTAAATGGCTCAAACTGAAATGACATCGCGGCGAGCGTGTGCATGTGCGTTTAAAGTTGACTGCACGTGCTAGTGGAGAATCGCTCGGTGCGCACAACGGTGGGGTAACTCACCCCCGAAGCCGCCGCGAAAGTTTGTTCTCTTGTGTGTTTACGCACGCGCCAGATCGTGCACACACGTTCGACCAAGTACACTTATAGCAATGCACGATGTCGGCGAGCAATACGACCGTGACCTTACCGACTGAACTGCAATCGAAAAACTGGAGGGAGTGTTGAAAGCAATTAGATTCATTATGATTATCTATTATCTGGATTCGATGCAAACTCGAAAATAACAGTATTCGTGTCTGTTACAGAACAATTTAGAACGTACTTCTATGATATTTTCTATTAAACTGCTGTAGAATTAAATTTAAAATAACCTTGTCCTTTATATTTGATGTCATGTTAAATACTTTGATGTGAATAACAATTCATTATTGTTAAAAAGATGTGTTATAAATTTGCTTAGAAATAATTCAGTAGAAAAACAAAATCCTTATTCTATCATAACCCATTGTACCATTGTCCGCAGTGTTTGTACAGAGTGTCATATACATCTACCGCAGTAAATAAGGATAACTCTCATGAGACGTTTAACTAATATGAAGCGACTTTATTATCGTTCGAAAAAATACATTCAGTATCCTATAATGACTTCATGCGTAACATTATAGTTTTTGCATATAGGTCGATACCAAAAAGCGCATACAAAGTGGAATATGAAGTTACTTCAGTTGATAGATTACAATGATTACTTCACGAACTAAAATAATTTTGATTCCAGTATACATTTTAATTCAATTACCTGGAAGCCAATATGTTATATATATATAGCAAGCAAAATGTCTATCTGTACACTTTGTACAGTGCGGAAATGAAATAGGTATTGATTCTTGTAATTTCAATACTGATATTTCAAAGCAAAGTATACGTGATCATTTTTGTGCGAGGAAGTTCGCGTTTTCTTATTGCAAAAAGTTCAAACTTAGCAGCTGCACAAATAATTAATTCGATAACTTCTCTAGCGATGTTGAAATACATTGTATGTAGTTATTGCGACAAATTACTTAAATGTAAAAGCTGCAGATCCATTTTAACTACAGACCAACTTTTGTATATTACTAACAGAAAAGGACATAACGATATTCTCAACAATTCTTTATCAGATCAAGCGATAATACAACAACTTTCAATTGTACAACTTTAGTACCGCTATTGTACCGCTTATTGTACACTATAGTACCGCTTCATTTCAGAGACCACTCTGTTTATTAGATTTATGAAGGTATAATTTTAATTACAAAAATAAAACCTTTGAGAACAGTTAATTAAAAACAGCAACGAATGTCTTAGGATATGGCAAGACAAAATACATCATGAAATTCTAACTAATCTTGAGAAGATCATACGAAACAAATATTCTTCGTATCTTTTCTCCAAATGTATATTATCAACGACATAAATATACCATTAATTTCTTTTCATTTTTCAGGCGTTTTACACAGTATGAATATTGTAGTATTTAGATGAAAATTAATTTAAACATTCATATACCAGTAAACTGAGTTTTCAATTTAGTTTAATATTAAAATAAAAATATAGATATCAAATATACCAAATTTTATTTAAAATATATGTTTTTATACGTAAATTTAGTGAAGAAACGAACGTAATATACACACATATTTCTATGAGTATTTTAATAAAAGTATCTTTATGACTAAATGCCTGGATAAAATAATTAAAACATTTTAATATTGCAAAATATTTTGCGCCGGTATTTTTTATATTACTCATTGCCAGCCCTTTAAAAATAACATTTATGTCCTACAGTTCACCGATTCGGATTTAATTGTTCCCTTTCACTTGCTACGTTCTATTACATAACATTATGTCAAATGTTTCATGATATTAACCTAATACTAAAATAGTTTCTTATTAAAAATAATAAGTGTAAATCAATATTATATTTTTGAAAGTTTAAATACCCGTCATATATTTATTACATAAAAATACACCATGAATGTAAAGTTAAGTAAATTTACTACAAACTACATAGCGAAATAAATTTTGAACGGAACGGCAAGAACCCCATCCCCTTTACCGTTCTTCTCTATTTCCTTTCGATCAATCTACAGTAGACGTATGTATACTGTATGTTACTATTAAACTTCTTTGAAGTTTGCTTATATTGAAATACCAGAATTAAAGAAAAGATTATTGATTTCAACAAACATTTAATTCGCATGTCTACCACGTGTATCTTTAAAGCGATATCAACGTTATATTCCTTAGTGTTTTATTTTTTTGCTAATAATTGATATGACTTGATTATATGTATAATGCAACAACTTGTATACAACACCCGTTTTATTTCGTTACGTCGTTCTTCTGTTTCAAAATGATGTAATAATATGTAACATAAAACTACAGATATTTCATAAATAATAAAATTAATATCAACATCAGTTATCCCCTATTTCGCATACATACATACATATATATACATATTATTATTATATTACACATATTATACATATGTTATATATTATATATATCTGTATGAATTCTGTCAATTTGTCATATTCCAATGTATATGTGTATACATATATATATGTGACAAATTGAAGGAATTCATAAAAATTTACAATTTGACCTATCAAACGATTCTCTAAATTTTTCTGAAAATCGATAAAAAATATAGGTCATAGGAAATTAATGATGCCGTAGATACCAGTTGGAAAGCTATACAATTGCTTCGAAATTACGTGAAAGTGAAGTATTTTACAATATTGGCTAAAGCGTTAACGATTCGATTCGAATGACTTGTATCTCTTGCCACGATAGTGTGCTCTTTCCGCTTTCATTCTTCGCAATTGCAATATAACAGATAAACGATTGTGCACAGGCTATTAATCCGAATTTTTGTTTGATTGATGCGTTGGACGTATGAATTTAAATGATAGAGCTGACATTGTCATATTAACAATTTACAAATCACCTACAAAAATAAGATTAGGATCACATCAATATTTTACTTTTCGTTTGTAAATTCATAATACGTACATAGATAAATCCTGTAATAATTTTCTCAACGCGATAAAATCTTTCCTGTATTATCAATTAAATAATCGTTATTCACGCCGGTTTGAATAATCATTAAACAAGTATATGTGTATATTGATTACTATTACATAATTATATTCATATCATAATTCACGACACGGATTCCATATAGAAAAGATTCGTCGAACGTTTATTACATACGATTGAGATAACAATTAAATGAACGTGATCGTATCGATATTAGATGACACAGCGATAGAAACGAGGGAAGAAAGCACCGAACGGTAGAAGAGAAATGAAAAGAAAGAAGAAGAAAAAGAAGAGGAAGAAGTAGAAGAAGAAGAAGAAGAAGAGGGAGGTGGCGGAAGGTACGTATTTCAGTCATCCGGCCAACTTTTGCAAGTTTAATGCCCGAGCGCTCGAGTAATTTAACACGACGAAATTAACTTTTCAGTTTTACCAAAGTTTCCTGGCAACTTAACCACGTTTCCGCGTCTCTTTCCATCGTATCGCGCGTTCTCGCTTCTTCTGGCTTCTTCTTCGCCCGCTCTCCCGGTACCAACACGAACACCTAAGACCAACTTTTAAAGCGCTCACCGTGGTAACAACTGCGTGGCTTAGCGCGAGCTCTACTCAACTATAATTCCACCCTTAAGACTCTAAGTTTACGACGTAAACTTCCTCCTTACCGTCGGCGTCGGGCCACGCTGATGCCGATACTTCGATTTTGGCAACGAGAAAAACAGAGGTGGTCGGCGGGAATGAAATAGAACTATGGCAACGGTGGACCGAACCGATATCGGAGATTTGTACGCGAAAACAATTGGATCACTCCGCAAAGAAAATTCTCAGCGACGTGGCAGTTATCAGACATACCTTCCGAAACGCGTATGCGAAAATCATGTAATGTGTCCACGCTTTTTTGTCGGATAATACCGCGATCAAAGATGATAAGCGTGTTGCAGTATTTTCCTACAGCGAGATTGTGTATTCGGAATCCGGAAACCTTCTCGAAGAGCAGAACGTATTTTTTCCGTATGAAAGCTTTACAAAAATGTAATTCGGATGTTCTCGATATAAAATGTATTTTTTCCTTATTTCTAAGAAAGGACATTTATAATCGTTCTTTCTAACCCTTTAATATTTAGATATTTGATTTGCAAATGTATAACGCAAATATTCAGCAAAGTATTAATATAATTTTCATTCATATAAAATCCTAATTTCGAAATTTTTTAAATTTTACCTCGTGGAAAAATTAACCGAGGAAAAGGAAATGCTTGTGCGCAGGTTTGCTTGGCTATTATACTCGCACGATTGGTTATCTGTTACTTCCCATTCATCTGTCCCGGCATCCGCAACTTCTCAACGATTTCAAGCCTTTTCGCCAAGAGTCAGCACGAAAACTACCGAACGGATACCGAGACTTGAAATATTGTATCCATTGCTCATTCTAAAACGCCAGTCTTTCCGGTAAACAAAGCTTTTAATGATTGAGTGCACATTCGACGCTTTCGCGTTTAAAATCGAACAAATGAGTGTGCCGTTCGCCGTTATGACATTAAATACATTCAAAAGTTTCGAAACTGAATCTCTTCAAAATATCGATTTTATACGTAAATATTGAAGCGTGCCAAAATCACTTAAATTTGCAGTTGATCTCGTAAGAAAACATATCGATCAAATGACATGGTTTCAAGTTTCGTCACTATTATTTATTCGCTGAATTTTTGGTAAACGCGTCCTCGATATAAGAGTTTGGAAGAAGTCGAGGCATCAAATAAGTTTTACTATATACGAACTTTGACACAGGTCAGCAATTTCTTATCCAATTTTTATTTAGTATCAAAGTTACAGAAAAGCTATTCGCTACGAAGTTACGAATGGTATAAAATTATGTTTGGAAAACTTTTGCTTCGTTCTTTTTAAAAGATTTATATTTAGTATGTTACTTTTATGAAACAATGTACTGCTTTAAGAAATACTCGACTGTTCGTTTAAAACATTGTCAATTGGAATATATTTCTTTCAAAAATAATGAACTAAAAAATTCGTCATTAACGGTACCATTTTTAGGATATAATAAATTAAACAATTATGTTAGATGTAATAGATGCATTGTAGTTGCAGCTTGTTTTCTACGATGTTTGTTGTAAAAATATGTAAAAGCGTTGAAATTCACTCATTTCAGTCAGTCAAAGTGCGTTTCACTCGTTGGTAAATGAAACAAAGTAAACAGAAGAAAATCATAACGTTAAAAATTGCATTCGTACTTTATTCGCAAGAATGAAAAAGTATCAGACGTCAAAAATAAAAATTGTAACAAAAGTAATGGACGTTTCATTAGCTATAAAGGTAAGTTTCATTTATCCCCATTAACATTTAGAATAGATACTTAATGAACGAAATCTAAGGAGAAAATAAAAACGATCCAAATATCTTTTTCTGACATGTTGCCTAATTTAATTACGCGATCACTATAAACTTGAGCCATAGTAGATGTTAAGAACAATTGCAAAAAGGAGAAGACTTATTACTTCCTTCATCCTTAGAGAAATACTCGCAAACTACTTCGCAAAATACTCGCAAAAACATTATCTTCTGATAGATGTACTCTAGCATATTTAAATAAACTTAATGAGTTTCTCCTCTGCGATGTTGTCCATTGTTAATCTTAAAAGTATGGCACATTTACTCTTTTGGAGCATCGAAGAAAGAATGCATCGCGGAAGGATACGAAGCAATGGGGCTGACTCTCTTAGGCAATATTCACGCGTATGAAAAAAAAAGTAACAACTAGGAAATATCCGATTAACCTCTAGCTCCGGTCTTGTGAGGCGAAGCGAGGAAACAACAGGAAACATCCTGGACTACGGTGATGTCGTTGACGACGACGTCAACCTCGACGATGAGACGCACGCGCGTGGAATTGGAGTTGAAAGGCCTTGGACCACGCTCCGGAGGATTCCAAAAGCCCCCGGCCAACAGCCACTTGGTGGAATTCGAAGCACAATGCCAACAACGCGGAATTACACCGCGGAACCGTAATGATAGCGGCTTAATTAGTGCCTCTCTACTTTTTCATGCATCGGACTGTCATTCCAGGTGCTACTAAACGGGGACAGGATATCATATAACGCGTTTAAGATAGAGAAAACTCAGAGTTTCCATTGTTTCGCTCGATGGTACGTAACTCGCTCGATAAGAGTGTTTATTCGAATAATCGAATAATTGTTTCGGGGATAATACGTGAACGTTCGCACTAGTGTAGCTAAATTATTATTTAACGCGAAGTAAGGTAAGCGTAAAGATTGAAAGAATTTCTTATGTACGGTATTTGTTTTCATCACAGTTAGAATACCAGCGTGTCAGACTTTAGAGAAGACATTTTGTACTGAATAACCACTGTTTTATGTTCATTCATAATGAATAAAAGAGGATAGTGAACATTTTATACGTATGGCTTCCCCAATTTTGTTAAATTGAAAACATGATGTTTTATGCCCATAGAAGTATGCGAGTTCTTTTTCAGAAAAATTACTGAGCGTAATTCGCGCCGGTTTTTTCCTCAAAATCATTTTGGCTCGTATACAAGGAACGCTTTGTATTCTTCCGGTATGACATAGATTTTTAACAATTACCAGACTGGTACGATATTTCGTATAATCCCGAGAACACGACGTCAAGTTTAATGCCCGATATCTCGTGCTTCAGTCCATTCTTTCCAAAATCCGCTGGTTCAGATTTTCCGTTACCAGTCCGTTTCCAACAAATCGGTAGTTTTCGAAGCATAGGTTCAACACAAATAAGAAATTACATCCCAATGAAATGTATGCAAAGCAAAGCGAAACATTTACGAACTAAATAAAATAACAATAAAACCGGAATAAAAAGATAAGTTAATACCGTGCATATAATTTTATAAAAATATCAACGAATTTTTCGCACAGAATAGAATATAAAATTTTAGTAACGGAAAATTATTAAATTGAAAACATGTATATAATTTTATTACATTTTATAGTTATATTTCCCCGCCACAATACACTTAAACTAATGAAATTTAAAAGCTGGCTACGCAAATACAATCGCACATACACGTATGATAACGCGCAAGAAACAATTGCTCCGGTGTGTAAGCACAAAGTTCCCCGATTCTCGATCAAATCCGCGCTACTACAGGAGCGCAAAACTTTTCGACGCTCATGAAACTTTCGAACGTGCGATCAGCATGTATTGGTAAGTTTATAGTGGAAGGGGTGAGCTCACAGAGGATTAATCTCACATTGAGTCTGCGCGCACAGAATCCCGATAATCAAAAGCGTTGATACTCTCACAACAAGCAACGTTATATAGTGCCTAGTAAATGATCAGCTGACCTGTTCCATCCCCGGAGAGAAGAGAAACGCAGTATCGCCAGGATACTCGCGACGAATTACGCAGATTAGAGAACGATTTTTTTCTTTTTATCTACCAATACGAAAGTCTACCAGTCTGCGGCGATAGATCAGAGTCGAACCGATAAACGATCGTGAAATCATTTAACAAACGAATCTGCATAGACAGCTTCGAATTAGCGCGCAAAAGTTCAAATAGTTCTTTACAGTTCAAGCAAGGAAATATATATTTCCAAAACGAGTCGAATATTTTATGCTTAAATAAATAGTTACATCTGTTTAATCACAGTCACGTGCAATAATAAGTATACATACGTGATTTATTTGTTGAAAACTAAGCCTCACGATCCAGTAATCCTGACCAGTCTGAAACACTTTTGAATCATGATATCAGCGTGTCCATCGTTGGTCAGTTGAATTCAGCACGAACACCAACGTAAACAAACGGTTCATGATGCCACCGCACGATTCACGAATGAACATAGTAAAAAAAGCTGAAATGTCCCCGTTTCACGTTTCTTTATTATCTTGTGTCACATGTTTCCTTAAGTTACGCACATGGTCCTGCTTGGAGAAAAAAATCAGCCTGATAAGAAGCCTGATCGTGATGACCACATCTCGTGTCCTGTACCACTTTGCTCATCCCACTGTCACCGTAACACGCGGCACGTTTATCGCTGGCACGCGTCCGGCGTTACCGACGGAGTAAACTCGTTACTAGGTTAGAATTCGGTGAAAAGGGATCCCCGTGAGCGCACGCTACTAGAAAGCGGTCTCGCTTCTCCCCTCCCTCGGTACAGACTTTCCCCCCTCTTTCTCCCCGCATCGCTCGTAGTTTCCAGGATCTCGGGAAAACTTTGCTGGAAAGCGGCAGGCGGCACGAGCCGAGTGGGGGTTGACAGATACGTACACCCCATCCAGAGTTTGAGTAGGGGAAACAGTTCTCCCTCTCCAGCCCCCTTTGTCTCTGTGTGTAAGCATGAACGCGGTAAATAAAAAAGTTTCAAGTCACTCGCGAATTCGTCGGCCAGCAATGCGCAGGAACCAAGATGGCGCATTACTTCGCAAAAGTTTCTTGGAACACCTACGAATTCCAGAACAGCGATCACCGGCAAAAGAAAAGGTATTTACTCTTGAGCAACTTAGCCGGGCAACAAAAGAAATGATTACGCGCTTATGGTTTAGATCTAATACTCAATTCGACGCTTTGTAAACCGTCTGCGAAACGAGTTATCAACAAATTCGCAGAAACGAAACGGTAATCAGTAGTATAGGATCGAATATGATCAGGCAGGTCTGTACTGTATACTAGGAGAGCAGAATGATTTAGAACGCGTTAGCAATGCGTCGAGCTATTTCAACTCGCACCCAAAATTCTTCGAATTAAAAAGGAACTTGTCCTACTGTTTTTACAAGATGTTACATTTACGTTCTCTGTTACGTGCAAGGTAGTTAATATTATATAAAATAATCTTTTATCTGCTGCGATATCTAGCTTTACTATAAAATTATGCTCGTATTCGCTTTCATAAGACTTAGCGACACGAGTTTCCTCTAACTTTCCGCATGTAGAATAAAAGTCACGCGAACATGAGTTACACGTGGCAAACATAGAGAAGAGCGCGGCATCGTTTGAGTGGTACAGAGAGCGCGACGACCATACAACGCGAGGAAGCGTCGAAGCGGATCGTTTTAGGCAGCAGGGACGGTGGACCCCTGAAACTTAGAAAGTGCATACTCTCGATACATGCGATGATTCCCTTCTCATCGTCGGAGGCTGTCTATTTGCGGAGGTAGTCGTACCTGGTTGCTTGCCGCCTGCCCTCGTGGGAGCCAGCTAAGGGAAATCAATATCTCACTAGAGGTAGAGAATATGAGAAAGAGAGAGATGAAGTGGCGGGAGTAGGAGTTGGCGAAGGAAAAGCAGGAGAAAGAGAAGACAGAGAGAAGATGTAGGTGGAGGTGGAGAAGTAGGAAGGGTATAAGAGGTGGAAGAAAATAGGAAGTAGGAAGGAGAAGAAGGACGCAGTTTGCGCTCGGACGACCTCGCTCGCTCGTGGTCTTCCGCGGCCGTAGTGCCACGCGTGAACTCGAGTACCGCGGTAGCAGCACGCGTAACTCGTGCAAGAATCTCCCACTACTATATTCTATAGTACGCTATTACGCTGTTATTACCGGCAGCGCTCGGTCGGTCACACACGCCAGCACGGGCCGGTCCGTTCCGTCGGTAGCGCGTGCCGCGTGTGTTCTTTCGCGCTACGACAACCACCATCACACCGCGCACGCTACCTGGACAAACACGTTACCCCGCGTGTGTTACCGCGTACGCAGCCAACTCGTTCCAATCCTATCGGCCGCTTAGCGGGAACTGGAGACGAAAACCTTGCCCGCACCGCGTTGCCGTCCTCGCTCCAAACTCACTCTCATTCTCCATCCCCTTTGCTCTCTCACCCCCTGAATCGCGGTCTCGCTCTTGTCCTCTTTCTACGTTCGGCTCTCTCGCTCGCGCCGCGTTCTCACACTCCGCGCGCTTCTCAGCGAAACTTTCCCGGCGTCGGGACACGCTGCCGCTGCCACCACCACCATCACTACCACCACCGCCACCGCCAACGGTACCAACACCATCGCTTTTCTACCACCACCGCCACCCACCGCGCCGTTACCTTCGTCTTTTCGACATTTACCAACACCGACAACGAGATTCTCTACACATCTATAACGTTTCACCACCACCAGATTCGTCCCCCCTTTCATTCCGATTCTCCCCGGTTGGACACCGACGTTTCTCTTTCCTTCGTATATCCTACGTTTCCTTCTCTGGTTCTCTTTCAAGTTTCACACAACTTTTCCAACCACCCCACCAGAGGCACAGACAACGTCGACGCTGTCGCGACGATATACGCTATATCCAGCGCACGCGGATCTTTTCTATCTTTATTCCCTTTCGCTTGCTAACTTGCCGGTTCGCCCGTTCGCTTCCTGTCCTGGGAATGCGCGTTACAGTCTAAAGTACGCTTTCACGAATGTTCGCTAACGCTACAACACCTCATCTCTCTCTCCTGCGGCTCTCGCCTCCGGCTCCTTTCTCTTTTTCTCTGCCTTTCTCTGTTCGTGCATAAATGGACCGAACTTCGTGGAAAGCGGCTAAACCTCGTGTTAAGCACCGATTCAAAAACTCGACGACGAGGCAGCTTAATATTCGTGTCTGCACTTTTTATGTGAACACTTAAAAATCATTTCGCAATTTCTTTGATTGCGAACCGCTGCTACACGTTGTCGACGTGTATGACCGGTATAATTCCCTGAATTCATAATGTTGCCACCTCGTAAAGCGAGCAATATAGATTTTGCTCTCAGGCAGTAGGTCGCGTTGAATCAAACATTAGTACAACTATGTATGACAGTGATTTATCAGACGTGCAAGTACATCAGTAAGACGTTTGATGAACGTAAATTTTTCACGCATGCTGCAAAATTAACACGTTCACGAATATAGACTAGTTCGTATTACGGACGTTAATGTGATATTATAGACACGTAAGCGTATTACCATATCGTATAATGAACGAAATGCAATCAAATGAAAGCTGACGCGAAACGCGAAAACCTTTCTCCGCAACCTATTAAAACTTCGCACGGGAAACTAATCGATTTGAAATAAACTTAATGCTCCTGAGAATCCCTTCCTGTTAGCCATGAAACATTTACATGTAAACACTGAAGTCGAACTTTCTTAACTTTTGGGAAATTTTCGAACAAATAGAGAAACTTTTTTGAGACAAACGTTTGCCTAATTATCAATAACGAAAATTAAAAATTTAGAACTCATACGATTCTAAGCCTTGCGTAACATGCGACAAAATTTGATCCTACCCCAGGTAATCCTAGGAAATAGGAGCAGCTTTCCCAAGTATATCCAACGAATCGAAAAACTGTAAAAAGCGGTGAACCGACACTTTTCACGTCAGAAGATTTTTACGTGTGAATCATAATGCGGCAAATCTCGTAAGTCCAACCAACTGCGTCGGACGAGAAAACGTCTATTGTAGTGTGCATGCCTTAAGCAGCGGCACGCTTCGAGGTGGGTGGAAGGGAGCAGAAAACGGGGTGTGCGCGTGGCCGGACTCGTGACGCCTGCGTCAATCTGCGATTCATTGCCCTGGCAACGGCGACGCTCATCGTCGTGCCTTTTTCTCTTTCCCGCTAAGCTCGATCGCCGTTTCACTTATCTCTTTCGACATACGGATATTCCCATTTTCCTCTTCTACCGACTTCCGTCTCCGTCCCACTAGTCTCGCTTCTTTCAACTGCTAGATGCTCCTTATTCTCGTATCACGAGAACAAACCATTGAGGTTTCTGCGACGTAACAAGTGGATATCCTCATTTCCTACACGATCATTTCCCGTGCTTCTACATCTTTCACTGTCTTTGCGGATTTCGTTTCTTCTACGAGAACTCGATTCGGAACGTTGTTCGACGTATCGTTTTTCGATAATCGCGCGTATTTGGAGCAATTTTCGACGACTACGAAGCCATCTAGCACGATTTTGATTCAAGGAAAGTCGAGAGATTATTTCAACGATGTTTATTCGAGACACATCTGCAAATTTAATTTCTGTGCAATTAAGAAAAGCAAACCGCGTTTTGGTATTATTCTTAAACACCGCAAAGTAAAAAGCTACTTCTTTTCTTCTGATGTAGAAAAGAGGAAGAAACGTGCTAATATTTTTCACGCTTTCAACGGAAAATACACATTTTCTCAGTTTGATAAGTTTACGAAAAGTGCCACGAATTATTTATAGAGAAACGTCACACAATCTCAATACCCCTGTGTCTTTCACAATAAAAGTCATTCTCATTAATGCTTTCCTACATAATTGGAATTTAATACCATTTCCAGAGATTTATTACTATTGCGAAAAAAGATAAAATGAAAATCGTTCCGACATTAAAGGACGCAAATAAAACCTACTAAACTACGACTTACAAAGAACACGTATATTTCCTGGTGCACCCCTATACTGTCGGGTAAGTGATGCGTAACGGAAAGAAAAGGAGTTTTCCAAGTCTGTCGACTTAAGGCTCGAATCATGTTACCATTTTATCGATGAAAAGACGAGACTTGCTGATGAAAAACATAACTTCCACTTTGAATGGTATGCCTTAAATGGTACATTCCTGTAACTAAAGAAATTTCTAGAACGTTCCTAAGTATACACCGTACTGCTATGTACCAAGATTTCGTCCTGAATAGAATATCTACACCTAATGTAGCATCTCAGAAAAACTTCTTTCGAAGAGTCGATTTAAATACTCTTGCTGCTCGCAGTGCTCGCGATAGACTTACCTAAATCTGTATCTAGGAAGACCCAGTTTCATTAGATTCGCAAAAGAAGAAAATCTTTCTAAATAGTCGTTCCCTCTTTTATTATATCCAGCACTTTCCACTTCCATCGATTGAATAACGAAGTCCCTCCCCTGCCGTTCCCTTTATCACAGATAAAGTTCTCTGTCATAATAACTTTGACGTCTTTAAATGGTACGTATATCCGTAATAAATTGTTCTTGCAAACTTTCTAGATGGCAAGCTACATAAATAGTCTCGTGGAATCTCCCCCGTACCGTGCGTTTCCTACAACCCACCTTTGCCCCGAACCAACCTCAACCCCTCTTCGAGACGTCGCTATACTACTCTTAAAGATGCTTTTCATTGCACTCCTACACAGTGGAATCCGATCGATGCGAGTGTCCCGTTCTTTCGCGGGTAACTTGCTCCGTTCAATGTCCTCCTCCAACAAACCGGACCTCGAATCCTACTATACGCATCCTTCCATTGTGTATTTCGCGACCTTATCTTCTTTCGTTCTCACTATCCCTTAAAATCTCTATCTCTTTCTGCATCTGCTTTTTCTCCACTGTCTCGT
Source organism: Bombus affinis (assembly GCF_024516045.1). Classification (NCBI taxonomy): domain Eukaryota; kingdom Metazoa; phylum Arthropoda; class Insecta; order Hymenoptera; family Apidae; genus Bombus; species Bombus affinis. The sequence continues at coordinate 2,329,823 of NC_066350.1, read as the reverse complement.
TCTTTACGGGCGGATACGAACTTTGATAGTAACCCTTGGAGAAGGGTGGCTAGCTGGATATGTATGCTTGTTCCACCAGTTCTCATGACTTGCAGTTTCGTTTCCTCTTTCAAAAATCTTATCACGGGAAGAGTTGTTGATTTGCCTTTATTGGTTTCTTCTAACCTTGTTGTCGCGAAAATCCCTACAGTTTTGTTCCTTGTACCTCTGCGGCCCTGTTAGCTACGTTTTAATCTTCTTGCCTAATTCATTTCTTTACCTCCATTGTTACCACTTGTTACGGTTTACATCGACTTAATTGACTTCTGCTTTGCTTCAGGCCAAGGGACGTCGACGAGATCGTAAATGTGAACACGAATATGTGTGTGTGTGCTTGTGCGTGCATTTACATAGAAGACTGATTGGTACGTGTGGTTGATTTATTTGAATATCGAAGATCAGCGATTTGAATCGCTGAGAAATTCAATCGATGCAATATATTCAGAAAAATATAAACGATGAATGTTCACAAAGAACATTTAAATAATAATAAGATATTGCTGACGTTTCTATCAAGTTCGAGTACTTCTTTCACACCTTTCATCGACACCTTCAAAAAGGTTTGAAAAGCGACGACGATTAAACATTTTTCATCTTTGATTGAATTGAAAATACAGTCGAAGGATCATCTGAATTTTACGCCGTGTTTTCGAGTACTACAGTGATAATAAATCTGAATCTATTACATAGGGTGGATAAAATTTTCGTAAGCTAAATTCACAGAAATGTCTATTCATTCCTGGTTCGAGACTTCGTACCTCTTCCGATTTACCGAGAAAAGTTTTGCATGCGCGCTAAAATTTTCATCCGCAATTACTTTAACATCTAAACTTGCTAAATACTGTAATAAGATTTTCTCTCATACGTCCCATCTGTTTAGCCGAATTAATGAAGCGAACTTACTCGCTTTTGATATTATGCTATTAATCGACTGAGAATAAAAAGGGATTGAATATATTCTTGTAATATTAAATTTCATTGTATCTGTTATTTTCTTATCTCTTATCTTAATTCGATATATCGAATTATTCATTGTATATCTTTTTATAACAAAACGATTTCAATGCACAGGATAAAAATAATTATAACACTAAAGCATATGTTTATATATATATTTAGTAAACACTAATAATATCAATATTTGTACGTATAGTATATAAATATTATTGTAATTTAACGAAAAGCTAGAGATATAGGAAGTAAATACTCGTATATGAAGTAAGTTATCAAAACGAGTTCAAAGAAACTTTAAACCGATAGCTTGCAATATGGAATCAATCATTATTCTCGTAGTTTATCAATTTTTAAAGACACAATCAATCGTGAACAAAAGGAATCTGATTTTAAATCGTTGATGCACACAGTTATTACTATCAGAAAATATACTAGTCGAAATTCTAATTGCCTTACTGAAATCGCTTAATGGCATAACAAAAATAATAACGCAGTTATAAAGAAATATCAACATTGATAAATGGAATCACCAATATGCAGTAGTCGTAATAGTCGGTGTTTAACTGCAAAATGTGCCAAAATACCACAGTACTCTGTTTCCAACAACGTCACAGTGAAATGATCTAGAGCTGAACACTAGAGTTTTAAAGCCAACTCATATAAATGAATAGAAACACAGAAATTTTAAAATTCTTTAAGTTGCAAAAATTCAACTATTCTTACTATAATATCGAAATTATGGAAATCATAGAAAAATCTCTCTAATAAAGGGTACACGATACAGAGTCAATTCATTTCTTTATGTATAGAGATGCTATCAAAATATGAATATCGCATTTGTCCTAATCCAAATGATACAATTTTATTGTAACGTAGTAAAAACATTAATCTATATTTGTTGCACAACAATTTTAACATAATGAAAGTATTAAATAATTCCACCAATTGTACTTTATCAGAAAGGCAATTAAAAGGAATATGTTCACAGTCTCCAATGGCTATTATTAAAAATCTTAAATGGGAACGAAAACGGAATTATACGGTTTCAAAACCATTTTATAAATATTATGATGATAATGTATTAGATATTGAACAATGATCAGTTTGGTATACATGGTAAAAAGTAATACCAAAAGTAGTAGACATCATATAAGAAACATGTATGTTCAACGCTTTTTTACGAATTTGAATAACCTAAATGTAAATTTCTAGAATTTTAACTCACCAAACCATGTATATAGATATAAGAAAAAAGAAACTTACCAAAATAGAATCCCATCTGAAGAACATCAATTTATTCTTGCATTTGATTCGTGATATACACTTTTTACTTAGCGCCTGAAATTTTAGTGCATGAATCGATATTTTATCTCGTATCTCATTATAGCAACTTAATACTCTTTATAATTAAAATTTGAATTCCCATGGTAAATTAACTTTGCCAACGTACCATGTGCGAATCGACAAACTTTTTGATAATACTTCCTCTGCTGCTCCGTTAAGTTCCAGGCTTGATTATTAAATGATTACCTATGGACGTCATGATGAATACAAGATTAATAAACATACTCAATTAATTGAACGCTCCGAAATGATACCTGACTTTTAAGTTTCTAAAATTCCAATATGTAGTACCTTTACATCTAAATTATACAATCGCGAAAAGCATTCGCTTTAAACGTTTGACTATTCTTCGTTCCCTATTTTGCTCACGAAAGTCTATACGTTACGTTAATTGATATGTCACTACCGACATGTGCGCGAACGTTATAACTCGTGTTCCACAGAAGATTTAAAATTACTCTCTAAATTTTGATTTGTCTGCGCAGAAAATGGTGGGGAGGTACGATGGAAGTATCACTGTATTGTACCACGTGTCTACTTGGAAAGTTCGCAGGATAACCGATGAGAGGCCACGTTGGTGTTACAGTTACCTACCGTATTGACCATATTCAGATAGCGCTATCAAACATTCACAAGGTATACGTGTTGTATACACGACTGGAGGACAATCTTTGCTTTACACGATACATTAGCTTTCTGTTCTCGGTAGGAATATTACTCTTGGCATTTTATCATTACTATTTTATCACTACTATCATTCTATCATTACTAAAACGAAAGTTTTCAAAATTAAACAGTATTTAGTACATACGTAGTTACATGTATAACCTTTATCATAAATAAATAAATACTTCGCAAGTATTTATCAGGAAACATTTTAAAGATGAATAAAAATAGAATACATTTGTTAATTTGTATTAGTTATTGATATAAGATTATATTTATTTAACATAGTCCTGTATTATGTGTAGAACTTTCATTTACCGCACAGTGTCGTTTCATATGTATACATGCACTCTTGCCTTCATTTTTAGAATAGTTCACATAGTCGTATTGAAAACTATTTAATCAGATTACTATTAAAAATCAGTATTAAAAATTCATCAATATACTTTTCAAAATTGTAGTATTATATATAACAGCGATTAAAATTCACAATAAATTTTTTGAAAAAAAGAATAATTTCTCCTTTCAAATGATAGGATACAAATAATAATTAATGATATTTTGCATTTCTTTTCAATATTTTAAAATTTTATTATAATAATAAATAAAAAAATCACACGCTTTTTTAAATAAATAAATTTTCACTATAGGTTTGATAAATATCAGATATATATGTAGCGTGAAAAAATATAGTATACAATCTTGAATTTGAATCTGCCGCTCTTGGCAACACCATTTTCTACTATACGGTTTCATTTATACAAATAAGTACTGCACAGTAGGATTTTATCTAACAATCAGAGATACAAAGATAAAGTACGCGAATCATATATATAACCATATAAGTGGATGCGATATCGGAATAAAATAACGGTTCATAGAGATCTCTTGTGTCTTTATCTAATCGAACATGGCATTAACGCCGGTCATTGATTAATGTTATAATTACACATTTATTATACGAATGTGCATGCGTTATTAAACAAGGACATAAGAAATCTCTATGCAGCGTTCTCTTTCTATTCCTATATCGCTTATTCAGCTCGGTCACGCACTCTATCTTTATATCTCTATACTAACAGCACAGCTAATCAACAAATACTGTTTCCTATTTTCGTTACTCATAAAGATTACTTTTGCATTAAAAGACCTCAATTTGCTTTAATATTGTGCATATTATACATTAAGAACAATGTCTTATCAATTATATCGAAACACAACATTAGGTAATACGTTACAAGAAAGCCTTGATGAGCTCATTCAGGTATGTTCACAAAAATATGTAATATTGCGGTTAATATTGTCGATAAACCAATTTTACTTCTGTCATCATGCAAACTATAGAAAATAAACATTAATATGATACACTTTAAATGAAAAATGTATAATCTATGATATTCATTTTATGTAATAATATAATATGTTATAGTATGGGCAAATCACACCTCAGTTAGCAATTAAAGTACTATTACAATTTGATAAGGCAATAAATCAAGCACTTGCAGCCAGGGTTAAATCACGACTTATATTTAAGGTAACTAATGTTAATATTTGATATTAATTACTTTAAATAACATTGATTATAACCATCATTTCTTTAAAATTTTTAGGCTGGTAAATTAAACACTTACAGATTTTGTGACAATGTATGGACCTTTATGCTTAATGATGTTGAATTCCGTGAAGTTCAAGAAATTGCAATAGTAGATAAAGTTAAAATTGTTGCATGTGACGGAAAAAGTATGTAACCCTTTAATTACTCTTATAACTGTTTAATTAACTATTTGTAATATATCTATATTCTAAAAAAAATATTGAAAACAAAAATAATGTTAGTAATTCTTATATTACTACAAACATTATAATTTTTGTACTATTACAGCATTGGATGGAGATGCAGCAGCAAAACGATAATATCTCTTTCTTATATAACTAAATATATCATTATTATTATATTATACTAGTTGTAAAGAAATTTCATTATATAATATATTATAATTTTATAATAATTCAAATAATAGATAGTAAACAAAACAAATTATACAAATATATTTAATATAGGTATAGAATTTTTCATTTATTTTTGAATGACAGTTAAATTTTGTTACACAACTAAAATCATAACACCACATTGAAAGTAGGAATAATAAATTGTAGCTGCCTTTTTTGTCATATCAGAACATAGCAATAGCTTTATTTTTATATTGTACTTGAATATAACTATCTAATCTACTTAGATTTTTACATATTATATTTACTAATAATTTATTTCCAAAAAATATAGAAATATATAATATAATCTTCCTATGTGGTCCAATCTGTTGTTCCAAAGATGTAAATAATTTTTTAAGCGAGACTGCAAGATTTATTAAGATATTTAAATAAGCGATACAAAGTGCCATTAAACTTATATAGAAATGTAATTCATAATAATGTACTTTGTATTCTAAATAGAAATTTCGAATATTAACAACATTCTTTTACTACTTATAATAATTTATTCATAATTAGATACAATAAATTTATAGTAAGAAATAATGTACCTATACTTGTTATCGTTAATATAATGGTTTGTCTAACATTTTTATTGTGGGGCGTAAAATTTAATAAATAAAGTATAAGTATATTTATAATATATTGTCCATCCAGAAAGAAACAAGGCACAATATTAATAATTGCTAATCCTGCAGAAAATATTGTAATATATTTGCAAAGAAGCGTCAAAGCTTCTGGTAATTTAGGATTTAAGAATGAATATTTAGGTATCCAATCAGATACATCAACAGTTTGATAGATTTCTGCTGGGTGTCCGAAAAATAATACATCCTTTCCCTCTCTCCTTTTTATTTGAACAACCTGTGATAGAAAGAGAAACCAGTTTGTTAAATACTTTAAATGTTATTAACTGTTACGTGATTAATATCTAAATGTTTGTTTTTAAATATATACCTTGGTAACATTATCAAGGGAAGGTCTTAAACAATGAGTATCATGAAATACACATTCATGACTAGCATGACAAAAATTTTGAGACTGATTAATCATAGTTCTGGCTGGAAGGCAAGAATGAGGAGGTAAATGTAAAGGAGCTGCTTGTGGTCCTTCAATGTACTCAAAGCATAAACTTCCTGTAACTTCACTATCTGATGTACAACAGTTTATAGCACCATTAGTTTTTTGTTTTGATGGAACGGACTCATCATATTCCTAAATTAATTTGCTAATTAGGTTATGAAAATTTATATTGTGCACAAAAATATTATCATTGCTTGTTTAAAAAAAGAGGCATATTAACTAATGTAAGAAAATTATACAGAAAAAATGTTACCTGAATAAATGATTGTTTAACACAATATCCAAGAGCTGGTTGATTAACTGTGTTTAATATGCAATCGTACCAATCTTCAGTATATTTTACAGGACAGTCATTTATTTCATATATTAAATCCTGTTCAAGAAGTCCTGTTGGACCTAGTACAGGTGAATTCTATAAACGTAAATTTTCATTAAAAAAACTTACCATTCCTAATTCAAAATTGGTCATTTACTATCTATCTCTACTCTAATCAATTTTGTTTTCATATAATTTAAGTAAAACATAAAAATCATCTGACAACCAATGTATTAATATATAAGAATACATTATCAGAAGACTTACAGGTAAAATAGTCTTTACATAAATTCCATTCCCTATTTCATAAAATGGTGCCCAGAACCATGTAGAAAGCAAAAGAACGGTTGCAGCTATTGTAGCAAGTACTATGTTATGCCAGATTCCTGCACAAATAACTCTTAGTTGATTTTTTAATGGTAATGAACTAAGTTGTTCACTGCTTATATGTACATAAGCTATGGGTATTGTGAAAGCAATTAATATTCCCAAACCAAATAACTGAACATCTTCTCTTGCTGCAGCCAATGCATGCCCTAACTCATGCATAATACTGCAAACTGCTAATGTAATGATATAATATCCAATATCATTGAAGGGCATATCTATGCCAGGTAACTGTAAAAAATAAAGACATGTCACATATAATTTTATCAACGGAATTACATTTATTAATGAATTATCTCACAATAGTAAATTAAATATTATTCTAAGTTAAAATTACCATGGGTTCCAATAAAGGTTCAGAATTAGTATTATCAAGAGATGGTCCATTAGACCATATATTGAACGTCATTCTTAAGATTACAATTATAGCAATTGGCAAAATAATGACACTAATAATCACTCCTGCATTAAACCAAGCAGTCCAAAATTTAGAGCGACTCATGCCCCATTTAATTATTTTACGATTAAATGCTGTAGTAAACCATTTTATTCGCAATATTTGAACTTCTAAACCAGTATTTTTCAAAAAATATAGGTATGGATAATGTGAACACGTCTGTAAAATAAATAATATTCGTAATTATTATTATTTATAAATTATTAAGAATAATTATCATTAATATTTTATCTTCACAAAATAAAATTTTTTAAATTATAATTCTAAAATTATATATAAAAATACTTATAATATTCATCCGTATAACATTCGTAAACTGTACCTTAAAAATTGTGTCAAAAAAGAATAATGAGCAATGAATGAGACCTATTGCAATTAATACATTTAAAACTTCCATTTTAAACTTTATTTTGATTTTTTATGTAAACACTTTTCATGTTGCATCTTACATCATGTATCAAGCTTCCTTTACCATATAGAAGCGCATGTCGTACAACTTGTACAGAGCTATTTGATTTTCCAAGTTGTAAAGATATAGTAAAATATAACTTTTTAACAGTTGCATTCCCTAGATGATAATAATTATTTTTGTAATTATATTTATATCATTAATGAATTTATATTAGATGTAAATTATGTTATGATTGATCTATAATGCCACATAATACAATGTTTTGATATAAACAGTTATATTTTATAAATTAAATTCAGTAAATGTTCATGAAATTTAATATTTTAACATTAAGTTTACAAATTTTTCAAATCATACTTTATAAATTAAAAATAATTTTTATTTTATTTTCGTTCATATTTTATTACATACTGTATTATTATATTCTAAAAAAACTTTTAAGTATTACATAGGGAATTCGATATAGGAACGATGATAATCCAACCAGATTGAACTGAATAGTGATGACTTAGATACAACTACAGCAGGATGCACACGCCTAATTCAATTATGTATGAATTGTATGATCATTATCACTTTCACTTTGTTTATAATCTTATCTATCGTTAAATTAGTAGTAATGATATATGATATCTAAGATATAATTTGAATATTTGTTTTGTGTATATTTTAAAGCAATTGCTGTTATACTGACATGTCGTTATCTATTGAAAAACAAATTGAATTATTATTAGCTGGTCATCCATTAGAAATTGGTGACACGCATGATAGTACCCATGCGGTACAAGATGAAATAGGTAAAGTGAACTTTATGTGTAATTAAATATTAATGTTTGAAAAATGATACTTCATTGATATATATATATGCAATTAGTTAACATTTATTACATACTATTATGAAGCTTATAAATTAATCAAAAAAATATGTTAGAAATTATGACATTTAGTTCTTTTAATTTTTTATATTATTGATTTCAAACATTTGCTCTCTTAATTTTATTTTATCTTTCATTTCTTATGCAATTATTATTGGTTATTAACAACTTATACAAAAGAAACGTGTCACAGGAGGAAAAGGAACACCTAGTACTTATATACCAATTTGTCAAAAAACTGTAACATACATTGTTGCTGCTGTAGTGATAAATAATCAAGGGGAAGTATTAATGATGCAAGAAGCAAAAGCTACTTGCAGTGGAAAATGGTATTTACCTGCTGGTCGTGTTGAACCTAATGAAAATTTATTAGATGCTGTTAAAAGAGAAGTCTTAGAAGAAACAGGGCTTACATTAGATCCAGAAACATTGATACTATTAGAATGTGCAACTGGTTCATGGTTCCGATTTGTATTTACTGGCAAAATAACTGGTGGTAAATTAAAAACATTAGAAGAAGCAAATAAAGAATCGCTGCAAGCATGCTGGGTGAATAATGTAAATGATCTGTCACTCAGATCACATGATATTATATCTTTGATAGAAAGAGGTAAAACTTATGTCACAAATAAGAATATTCCACAACATCCATATTTAATGCCAATTAGTACACCGTTGTCCAAATTATTATTGCGGCTAACAATCACTTCGAAAAAAAGATCAACGTAAGTTACATACATTTGAAATATGCTTAATACAAATTTATTTTACATTGAAGTTTTAACTTTATTTGTATAAATATATCAGTGCTTATGCTTGATTCCTCTTTAGTATTTACGCTTGCAGTATAAGGTCACTGGTGATAGTTTTCATAAAAGAACAACAACAATCTGATTATGACTGTGAATATGGATGAAGGCTTAGGTTGGAGTATAGTAGGTACACTTACATGCACATGCACTTGTACATATACATTTATAGCAATAAAATGCTTGCCTCTTTTATTTTAGTCCAAACTCATACTATTAACAACGTAGATGTTCATAACTAAATTATGATTAACTATAATTGGAAACGATTATTTTATGATGCATAACATGTGCACAATAATAGTATCAATTGTATTATAAAATTACTAACTATATATATATATATATATTTTTTAATATATATAATATATATAATATATATAATTTATATAATATAAATATATATTATATATATATATTTTTTATATTTTATCTAACGAACTGAATAAATAATTATTTTGTTTAAGATGTAAATAACGCATATTCGATTGTATAGACTTAAAGTACAAAAATCTTCATAAAATGCCAATATTTTATTCCTTTTATGGTTTTAAATTGATATACAATTATGTATTATATTTTATCAACAGGAATAAATTGCATGTACTTGTATCAGATACCATGCCATTCCATTTACCAATTTGTGAAATTAATCCACATCGCAACCTTCTTTCTACTTTACATAACTTTATGAAGGTAAATATTTCTTAATATCTACCTTTTGATGTAGATAATTTTGTATTATAATCTATCATAAATTGTTTAGGAATTATTTGGAAATGGAGTTGCACAGCATAAACCACATGGCATACTTTCCTTAGAATTCAGTGGAGGGCAAGGAGGAGATGGACTTTGTTTAACATTATTAGTATCATTCAAGTTACCTGTGGAAGATGTACCTGCTACAGGAAAATTCATTTGGCATGAGCTACCTGAAAATCTTGCTACAAGTATTACTTATCGCTTACCACGAAACATGACAGTGCCTTTAAATGTTATACAATGATCAAATATTCATAGTTAGTGTACAAGTGAACATTAGGTGTGCATAGCATAATTGCATTTCAAATTTTATGTATGAGAAATTTTGTTAATTTTTCTTTTTCTAAAAAATGAGGTAAAAAATTCTTGGGTGGCAAGCTTTTAATATTTTGACTATAATTATGCATTCAGTAACTTGCAATTTTACATTTTTACATTGTCAGAACAGAATCATAAAATTTTTTAATTGAGAAATATAATTGAGAACAAAATAATTAGTGCGCACGTACATTCGCACATAATTCTATATATACGCATATACAAACGAGGTATAATTATCTGATGTTAACCCTTAGAGTGCTATGGGCGCATATATGCCTCTGGTGAAAGGTATCGGTGTGGATTAAGGACACATATATGCGTTTTCTGTAAGTGCCCGGCATGGACTAAGGACGCATATATGCGTTTGTCAATTTTTCCAAACACCTACGCAGAAGTAATACTATTACTTTTGTGTGAGATAAATATAAATACATTCCTTAGTAACGGCAGTAAACAAATGCCTCGTTATAACAGTTGTCTACCTGCCGCGGACAGTCGCATCTAATTATCAAGAAGAAAATGTGTTGCTTGTGTGAAAAATAAGAGAATGCAGAAAATGCGATGTCAGATTATGTATCAATAATTGTTTTGAAATTTTGCACACACAACTAAATTATTAACTTGTTATATTTACTAAATTTAGTTTTCTAGTTTATTATTTTCTAGTTTATTACCCAAATTCTAGTTAATTGTAAATTTCAATGTTTATAATAAATAATTAATACTAAAAAATAACGCTCTTGAATCATTTAATCTCGTGCAAAAGAATTGCTATAACTTATTACGATTTGCGCTTTGAATAGTCAATCAAGAGAGTTCAGTCTAACGAAAAAGTATTCCGTCTACAGCGATCGTCAACGCTAGCTGCGCACCGTCCATACGGACCGCATAGGTCGCGAGTATTCAGTACTCTAAGGGTTAATATTTAACAATTTCTAATTATATTAAAAAATATTTATGTTATATATTTACATTTTTCCTAGTCTGTACCAATGATTTTTTTAACAAGAATGAATATGTAGTATGTAACTCACATTTAAGTCTATAACATAATATCATTAATATTAATTATAAATAAATAATGTGAATGTATTTTATCAGAGAAAAACTGCTAGCATTTCCAGTTGGTACCAAAAATTTTGAGAAAGAAGAGATCTTTTTGCTTCAATCTTAAAACTCATGTAGAAATTTTTATAAAAATATTCATAATATAGATAAATGTAAGAAGCTGGCATCCTGACAGTAGAAATTTATTTTTATATGTTATAGAATATTATAAAGAACAGTTATTTTACGTTCCAAATACAAGTACATAAAATGTATAAATATAACAAAGTTTGGAAAAATTATTAAACACAAATACAGACATAATATACTAACATTTATGCATAAATATATTTGATATTGTAAAATAATATTCACTTAAATGTGCAAAATCTGCATAAAACACATAGGTTAAAATATTGTATGTACATATAATACAAATATGTATCATATTATACAGATATGTATTATGATACATGTTTATGCAATGTTTAATAGAAAGTTCGAGATAATTTTTAATGTTGTTTACATAACATTTTCAAAGTATTTATAATTTATATAGATTAAGTAATTTTTTTTAGCTTATATAGTATTTATTAACAATGTGCAACTGAAATAAAATATATTAATTATAATTTAATATGTTTAAAGCAATTTCTACATATTTTACTATACATAAATAAATCATGAAGACTGTGTCTTATACAAATTTATACAATATCTTCTTTAAAATGATATGTCAGGAGTACTAGTATACAAATTTAAGACATATATATTACATGAAATTTAAAATCTTTTAATATCACAAAAAGTACATTAACATTTTTATAAAAAAATTTTCAGTTCAAGTATACTTTTGGCTTATTCTACACATAACAGTAATATAGATCAAATTCATATAGAAAATATATATCAACATATTTTTAATATTACATTATTTGGAGTAGAATAAAAAGAGATTTTAAAATACTTAACTGAAATGTTGCTGTAAGTGATAAAATAAACAAAATGTTTAATTACAAAATTGTAGTTTTTTAATAACTTTACCATATTATATAATAATACAGTTACAAATACTTAATATATTATGTGTAATTGCACGTATTTTCGATTGTATTTTATATATCAAAGATGTCATGTAGAGAGATTTCACTTTTTACAATATAAAACTTGTAATTCCAAAAAAATATATATTTACATATCCATAATTATTGATGCAATTGTTGATCATTAAGAAATTTAAACTCTGATAATACATTTTTACAGCAATTATAATTATAAAATATATTCATAAGTTAAACTATCATTAAAGTATTTATTTAGTATACTTAAGTTGATGTTGGTGTTAATACCCCAACTGCATTTGTTGACTCCTCATCATTACTTTCATTTTTTATAGGAACAATATTATTTTCAATAGGCATCAGTTTGACATTAGTATTTTGAATCATTGATAAATTATTGAATGAATTTATAGATGTAGTGTTATTAAGATTTGCAGTACATAACACTTGCTTTTCATTATTTTCACATTGATTAATGCTAGTGTTAATATTTACAATATGTTTTTTCATATGAGTTGTTAAATTTCCACTATGATAAAAGTCTTTCCCACAAACCTTACATTGAAATGGTTTAATTCCGGAATGTATTCTTTCATGTATTGATAAATTGCCACTATGCCTAAATTCTTTACCACATACAGCACATTTATATGGCTTTATACCTGAATGAGTTCTTAAATGAGTCGATAAGTTTCCACTATGACTAAACATTTTTCCACATATTTGACAACCATAAGGTCTTTCACCAGAGTGTGTCCTCATATGGATTGCTAAGTTTCCACTGTGGGTAAAACACTTTTCACACTGATTACATTTATAAGGACGTTCTCCATTATGAGTTCTCATATGTATAAATAAATTACTTTTATGTCCAAACTCTTTGAAGCATATTTCACATTGACATTTAAGTTTTTTTCCTATGTTTGTGTCTGAAGAACCTTTGGGTGGTCTTCCAGGACGATTAGATTTTATGGAAGATATAGGCTCTGAAATTGATACTATTTGACTTGTAAACTTTGCTGCTTGTATACTTTGAGGACATTGTGACTGTTCAGCTTTTTGATTCATGTCTATATGACATTGCTGATTCATTTGATTCAAATTTCCTTCTTGATTAACTTGAAAATTTGTATTATTTTGTACATAATTTTTCATATATGTTAAAGAAGTATTTTCCTAAAATATTTAATATTAGTCAGTTCCTTAGTAAAATGTTATATAGGTTTCATGGTTTAGAAAATAAATCAATAAAAACATTTATTGAAATTATAAAACTTACTTCAGATTGGAATAAATTATATTGACCATGAATTTCATTTTTTGAATGTATTTCATTTGATAACTGTGCGTGACTCCAAAAGTGTGATATCTCATTATATTTATAATCAACATCTTCTTCAATAAATGTTGGATATTTGGAACTATTTGAAGTATTAACTTTATCACCAAAGTTAATATCTTCTATTCCCATACATTCATGTTTTATTTGAACAGGATTAAACATCTACACATATGTATATATTAGAAGATAGTTATATTCTTACATTATTTACTGAGATTAAATACTAAAAGCTTGATTAAATTCATTAATTAGTCTATTAAAATAAAATAAAGAATGTCGTAATTTTCAAAAGCAGAATGATCTTTAATTTACAAAACTAAAGTTATAAACCTTGTGGAATAATTATTTAAAAGACAAATAATGGTTTTAGTGAATTTAAAATTCATGTAAAATACACATACATTTCAGAAAATATATTCTAGGATTAATAGCTACTGCGCTATAATTCGCAATTCTTCATAGTTTGATAAAAAGCTGAATTTTTGAAAGAAACAACATGACAGACATACATTGTCACTTCACCACAGCTATTTATTACATATACATATGTGTAAGGAAGCAATTATTTATATTACACTCCTCTTTGTTTATACACATTTCTTAGAATATCATCTCCTACATTAAGTAATTAGGGTGTTCTTTTATTAAATATATTAGAGTATTCAATTTGTTCCATAAAATATATAAATTTTTATATCGTGAAACAGTGCCATCTAGGAAAACTATGTTGTTTTGTAAAGGTTTCGAATTTAATATAAACTAAGTATTTTATATATTTTTTAATTTCAAAAAGATTTAATTTAAGTTAGGATCACATTTATACATTTAGAACGACCATTGACATTTTAATACTGTTTTGTTTTGAGTCATCACTTGATGGAAATGACTTTCGATTTAAATTCAAAATATTATTTATTATTCTTGACAATTCTTATACTATTGATTATAAACCATTATTCATTTGTATAATTATATACATGAAATTATTTATAAAATCTTTAATTTGCACATGGAATTAACAAAATATAAAATACAATATATGTGAATAAAAGTCACATACGTCGATAAATGTACGTATACAATTTATGTGTGTGTCTGTATACATACAGAAAAAAAGCAAGGAAAGAGCAAGAAAAGTAATACAAAAATTTCCTGGAAATATATTAGTTTGATCTCATTAATAGGACGTATTGGAATTATATTATTCATATATGTAATTTAATGTCATATACCTTAAAAGTGGAATAAGTTAACTAGACATACATGGTTAGACATGCAACTAGAAGTGTGAAAAAATTAAATCTTTCAATACATATGTTCAGTATTGAATAATACAAAAATTCTTTTATTCAACTACCCAATTTTAATAATTTTATTTATATAAATGCTGAGATGCTAATAATTCCCTCTCTGATATTTATAATTATATATTTCATATTATGTATTTTATAATTCATTTACTTTGCGTATAGAGTACGCTACGTATTACCATATCACTTTTCACTTCAGAAATCCTATTTTCCAAGTTTGTGCTTGTAATCTTGTGGTTTGTGTCTGGTGTATATGTATGTTGTATGCAAAACAAAAAAATAAACATTTTGTAACTAATTTCGGGTATATGAAAGGTCATTGATTAAATCAATTTTGATGTATCCGTTTTATCATCAAGACTAGCATATTGTTAAATTATGCTAAATAAAAGTATTCGAAAACATATAAACAACTTAGGAGATAAAATATACGCATTTATATATATTTTTTAATGTTATAAATCTTGTAGTTTGAACAAAAATATAAATGAAAATGACAGTTCCCTAACGCCATTAAATTCAATTATGTTGTCATAAAATTTATTTCAAAAGTGATTTATTAAGCTAAAAATATGTAAGAACCATAATAAATTAAAATAACTTGAAAAAATAAACTAGAATGTAAAATCAAACACGATGCCTGGTGGAAGACGTAATGCTGCTAGTAGAAATGGACAGAGTAAATTCCAAGCTAACTTCTATGTATCTTCAAATATTGGTATACGAAGTAATAGTGGAGAAGGAACAGCTGGAAATGGTGCAGATGATAAAAAGTCAGAACATTATGGAATGAAAGCATTAGTACCAAAACATGTACCTATACCAGTTGTACCTATGGATGGTCATTTAACTTTTGAAGCTTTGTCTTTAGTTGTGTCAATTATTGCAGCTTCTTTACAAATGCTTAATTTATATAGAACTGTTTGGTGGTTACCTCATTCTTATAATAATTATAGTATGGTATGTGTATTAAAATATTTTTCATTATTTTAAGTCATCTACTCTTTATTATAATTTATCTTTTTTCATAAAAACATGTGACTTCAATTTTTCAGAATTTCTACTTAATAGATCCTTATTTGCTTGTATTTATTATAATTATGATTGCAAGGCAATTTATTTATTCTTTATTGCATCGAGTTATTGATGTTTCATCATCAGCTCGTTCGTTACCTACTGCTCAAAAAACAATGAGGTATATTTTGCTATAAATTGTACATTATATATATAATGTAAAACTTGTATTTAGGATAATTTAAATATTATATTTCAGGATAACTTTACTAATCATTGTGATGAATATATTATGCTGGTGCCTTTACCATTTGGCTGAACGACATAACTCAATGAAGATTTTTTACTTATGTTATCCGTCTGTATTACTTTATTAAATTGTAGTTATTGATCATCGTGTGATATATTGATATGTTATATATGTATATCATTCATCATACATCATATATATATCAAATGTTTATTGTATGTACTTTGTTTCAGAAGTTTATCTATATATTTTGTAATGTTTGGTATAAATGCAGCACCTTTCTTTGATATATCAGCACCTTTATATGGTAAAGATGAAAAGAAAACAAAGTTTCCGATGGGTATAAAACTTATATTTATGCTAATAATGATGATTATTAGTATATTAACAAAGTGTTAAATTTATGAATTTGATCTTCTTTTTTTGTGTAGACAAACCCTTACATAATTGTTCATTAAATGCATCAGCAATTAGAGCAGAAGTTTCAACATTAAGGTCTGATTTCAATTGGCGTTTGAAACGAGCTTTGTTTGCATCTTCCAGTAGTGCTTATGTATGTGGTATTGCACCTATTATATTTGTACCTCAACATCTACATTTTAATATTCCATGGGTTGTGCTATATGTTATTCTGTTTTGGCTGGAAAGAGTAATTGCTCACTTTTCATATGCTTATCCTGTCAGGTATGTATTTATATAATTATATTGTGTGACAATTTATGTTGTGTCAATCTTATAAATTCTTTAGTAGTACGTGTTGTATTATTCTAAGATTGTATAATGTGAATGTTGTATTAAAAAATTCATTTGCAGAAATTTGATGAATGCAATAATTATTTAGGTACTGTGATGTTTTACATAGAGCGGCATTACACCTAGGTCGATGGGTTAAAATTGAAAATCGCAATAGTCATACTTATGCCCAAGTGTGGAATGATTCTATTTTGTGGCGTCATGGTTCAGTTGTGAGACATAATAAAGAAATCTATCGTTCCGAAGGTTTCTGTACTGTAGCAGAACCAGGAAATTTAAATCATTGCAGGTTTTATGTACGTGATCAATATTAACTTATTTTGTTATAAATTTTACTTTCATCATACATATGAGTATACTGCAAAAATAACTAATAATAATAAATTGTAATTATTTTGCACAGGATTTATTTAGAAATCCTACAATATTACTTTGTTCAATATTGGGCTTGCAACTTCTTCTTATTTGCGCACAATTACTTATTTTACTACGCACAACTGATTGGTATCAAGTGTTATCAATAACATTGCTTCTTGTGATCAACTATTATACTTTATTTAAAGTTACTAGAGACTATCTTATTTGTTGGAAAATATATCATGCAGAACAAATAATACAAGATAAGTCACAAATGGTTGCAAATTCTACTATTCAATAAATGATTATTGAACAAATTGCCGGTGTTATTGTGTTTGTCCTTTCCAAACGACTATTTTAACTTCATTTTATAATTTATTGGTCTTACAAAATTATTTCCTTAAACTAATTTTTATCACAAATAAAAAAAAGGGCAATAAAAATGCAAATAAGGAAATAATTAAATTAGAACTTGTGAAGACATATGCACATATGTATAAAAAATAAGTGTTGTGACCACTATATCGTGATTTTGCCTGCTGAATCGGTGGAAATCTGTTAAAAAAATGTGGTGCAAGATTGACCTTGACCTTGACCTTGACATTCAAGATCAAATTGCAATTTCACATTATTATATTAATTATTTAGTTATTTATGCCAGAGAAACTATCTCAGGAGATATTTACTATGTTTATTATTTTGTTTCAAAATCCTAGTTTATTACGATATTTTTGTACTGTGTACTGGTTTTTTGCTATGAGCAACTAAATAATTTCCTGTATGGAATAACGAGATGCATCGAACAATACATAAAGAATTGTAATTCTATTTAAAAAAGTTGCAGTTTACCTTTTTATATCCTCTACGTGTCCACCTGTAAAGAAACTAATAATATCAGATCTCTTTCTCGACGCTTTTGCTTAAAAGATATTTTTGCTGTATTCTATTTATGGTGAGCTATTTCTGCTAACGAATAATTTTCCCGTTTCTTCATTAATATCTCGTTGTTTACATTCTATGTGAATGTGAAATGAAAGCATCGTAAATAATATCAATGCAAGAGCTAATGGAACTTCATTTTTCAAGAGAACGGTGAAGTTGTGATTTACCAACAGTTTGAGACTTCTGTTCCTCGTGAGGAGTTTTATACGATGCAACAATAAAGAATTTAACTTTTAATTTTAAAGTCAACATCAATTTTGTGGTAAATTTTTTCAATAGATCTATATGGATCTAGAGGTGCAGAAGTACGCTGTAATGATCACAACAGTTGTTTTTTATACACCCGGCACAATGTATATATATACATTCGTTTGTAAATATACAGCTGTTCTTTTGATAAATGGATTGGTTTTAGTTTTATTAAATAAGTTTTATTAATAATAACTTTATTAAATCGTTATATCTAGAATTTTTTTCTTTTATGACGTAGACATGGGATAATAAAGGATTTTTTTAAATACCCACCCTAAAGGGGTACAAAGGGCGACAAATTTTTTTTCAAAAGATAGACACATCTGGCGTATCACTACAATTAAAGATGTAGAATTCGGCATATGAACTCATTAAAAATAAACAAACACGTGTTTGAGCATTTTTCGAAATTCAACTTCAGAATTCAAATGAATTCGTTTATCAATTGAGTACAAGCCTGTTAGAAAATTATTCGCAACTGTAACAGTGTAACAGGACAAATAAAAGATGCAAAAAAATAAGGGAAATATCTATAACAAAATGAAGCTGAAAAGGATAGCTTATCACAGTAGACTTATTATATTTTATGGGTCTCACCAAATCATTGGATATTATAAAATGATCTTTCCGATACCTGTAGTCGTCTGAAGCTAACGCAGCCATAGCCGTAGGATAGTATGTCATGAAATAATGTACGCGTTAGAATAATAAAAAACTATACAAGATGTTTCATTAAATTTGTTATACGCAATTGTTTCTTAAGCTTTCCTATCTATATGTATGTCGGGGAGTCAGTAGGATTGGAGGTGTGGGCAGGCAACGAATCTTCACCAGTAGTAGCCATTGTCAAGGTGTGATCCAGAGTTTATTAACACAGGTATGGAGATGTGAGACTTGACAAATAAACCGCGGCGGTTAGGTACTCGCGATGCGAATGACAATAGTCTGAGGTCCGATAACGAATACGCGGTCAACGGGACTCTTTTATTCTTAACTCGTCGGCAACGCCTATGTGGTAATCTCAGCTAGCACGCGAAGTAAGCACTCTATCGAAAATGATGAAATCGTACTCGAAGCTCTCTCGGTGACGCGGTTTAGGAAAAAACTGAGAACCAATCTCTAGCGGCACCAGGTCTTTTATATTCGTGGAGACAAGTCGTCGTTCGGAGAGTGAGGGAAATTGCCGTTGTTGTTAATTGATCAGTCTTTGGAAGTGTCCTTCACGGAAAAGACTGTTTGCCTATTTTCGTTAATCAAGGTTTAGAGTTTATGACGGGTCATTAGGCTGGCTGCAGATGTTTTGCGAATATGTCTCGACAACCGGCAATTGACCTACCCATAAAATAGGGTCTGCTTATGGCGAGCCATGAGACAGAAACCATTAGTGTGCTTACTGTCGAGTGCCGTTACAACTATTTCTTTTTATGGAGGGCTATAGACTTTTCCATGACTTTGTTAGAAAATGTTCGTCCCTTGACCGCGGCTACGTTCGGTGACTGGTTGTCACCTCGAACCCAAACTCATTCTCATAGATTGCAGGCAATTACAATTGGGCTGAAGGGCGGTGATTGTTTAGCTACGGCTATGGCGGAGTCCAAAGTACAATATTAGGGATTTTTCCCCGGTTTTCGACGGAAGGCTCCGGTGTCTCTCCATCTCCGACATGTATATGCCTTCGAAATTTCAATACGGCCTACTTGTTTTTTTAAGTAAAATTATATATTTTCATTTAGGTAGGTGTTACGTCGGGTGACACTTTGCCTAGACCAGGCCACACATCGCAAGATTTTTTTTTTTTTTATTTATTTATTTATTGAAATTCACAATTTGTCCAATTTGGACATTTGGTAGAATTTTTTAACAGTTATATTAACATGTTGGTGGCTACCCCCAGCGAGGTTCCATCATCGCGTTTGCTAGGTTATACCCTTTATGAGGTCTGCTGGGTGCTTCCTTTTTAGCCTTCTGTCCACGTTTATGGTTTTGTACGTTTCCGCAACTAGCCGGTTTGGGTGTGTTGCTATTCTTCATTTGTATTTTTCTGAGTATCTGCTAATTTCTTCCTTGACCGTTAGGATTTCCAGGTCCCTCCGTATGTCATCATTTCTGACGTACCATGGTGCGTTTACTATTGTTCTAAGGATTTTAGCTTGTATTATCTCTATTTTGTTTATATGGCTCATTGCTGCTGTCCCCCATAGTAGTATTCCGTACGTCCAGATTGGTTTTATGATCGTTTTATATATTTTTAATTTATTTTCTATGCTTAATTTGGATTTTCGGCTTGTTAGCCAACATCGCAAGATGGCAACCAGACGTCGGCAGATCCTTCCTGCGTACCCTCAATAGTCTCAAGTACCCTCCATAAATCCCAGGAATTTTCTAGCTAAGGTCCTTCAGACCGAACAAACATTCTTTCATGCATTGTTTTCTAAAGTTTATTATCCACTACGGGAAGAGACAGAAAATCTGTTTTTCCTCACGTACGACGCTTCCCGCTAGCAACTTTCTCTCAAGGGTGGTTAGCATCCTTTTCCAACCACCAACTCAAAATTTAGCCAATTAACAGCGACGTCTATTTCCCTCATTCTTCTAGCCAAAATTGGCATCAACAAATCCGATGATCCCGTGCGCTGAACACACCCATCCTTAGCTTTCCTCCGCCACGGCATCGTCGCCGAGCTTCATTGATTTTCCATCTTTCAAACAGTCAACATCCTTTTGATCGGATTTACACCCTTAGATCAGTCATTTACTTCACTCATACATACGCACCAGTGTAACTATCTTCCGTACAATGTTGTTGGAATAAATTGTGATTTGTAACTTGTTATATCAGTGTCATATTCCATTTAAATACCCTTATTATCCCAAAAGAAATAAGGGATCGATCATGATGTTTGACGTTGACGTGCTTCCTCGCGATCGCGTCTCTCCGCGAGTGGTCGAAAGTTCATAGTCCTTCGAGCCGGATCCAGTGGCAAGTGGATAGTGCATTTAACGGTGACCACACAATGCCACGTGTTCACATCGAATCCAACAGCGGAAGTGCATCACTCCGAAGTCAGTGACGTCAGGAGCATCATCTTCGAAGAAATATAACCCATTGGTCGAGGCACGCATCCAGGCAGCGTCCCGACGTGACTGAACAATCAACTTTGAGAAGGTTCCAACCATTTAAGTCGATCCACATCACGAATCATGCCGACCCCAGCAAAGATCATTAGCATACGGAGGAAACGCGATAAACTGTTCGAAGGCACCCTAAGGACCATAAGGGAAGGCATCGATAAATACGAACAGTGCAACATGCAAGAGATTGCATATTTGCAATCACATCGAGCTCTACTTGAGGACGGGTGGAAACGATTTCAATCATTCCAAAACGAGTTGGATGACATCGAGGAAGATGACATTGCTCAGGAACACGAAGCATCGAAACAGTACATGTCCCTGAACATTCGGATAATGGTCCTCATGGAAGGAAATCGATCTTCAACCCCGTCAACATCTAAGGGCATCGATTTTCCCGAAGCGATAATGCCAGCATTTGATGGGAAATTCGAACATTGGAACGCATTTTACAACACCTTCAACTCGACGATAGACAAGAACGAATGCCTTACACCCTTGCAAAAATTCCACTATCTGCGGGCCTCCTTAACGGGAGAAGCAGCGAACTGTGTGAATTCATTAGTTTTCCGGGAGGAAAACTATTCGAAGGCTTTGAGCCTCCTCAAACAGAGGTATGACTGTCCACGGCGCATCGTATCATGCCATGGCCTGGCAATCATTAATTATCCAAAGCTGACAAAATGTTCTCCAGTGGCCCTAAGAGACTTGACAAATGTCGTAAGACAGAACATCGATGCACTGACTAGTTTGGGACAATCCGTAAATTCGAATTGCCTCCTTCTCGACATCATCAGCGCCAAGCTACCCGATCACGTCAGACAACAATGGGAGCTGACTTTGACCAATAAGGAGGTGCCTCAATACACCGATCTGCTGGATTACCTCGAGAATCTAGCACTCACGGGCATATCGCCCTCTGAGGTCGAGCAGATAAAATCACTGGACCAACTCAAGCGAGTCCGTCGACACCAGCCACGACAATACGCATTCACCGCATCCCAGGTTAAAACATCATGCCATGCCTGCCAAGGACAACACACCATTTGGCGATGCGACACATTCAAGGCCAAAAGCGTCAGCGAACGCTTGAAGGATGTTAAAAGGGCATCCTTATGTTTGAATTGCCTGAATAAGGGACACACAGCGCGAGATTGTCACGCCGGATCATGTAGGGTGTGCGGAGGACGACATCACACGATGATACATCAGGAAAGGCAAAAATCAAGGTCGAACTCCTCCGCTTCAAATTGAAGTCAACGCACAAATCGGGGACATCACGGACGAACTTGGAACTGGTACTATCAAAAAATTGTATGGCGCAACGAGAATGGGGAAATCAAAACCTACCAACTTAACACCGTGACGTTCGGGTTATCGGCAGCTCCATACCTGGCTCTACGATGTCTCAAACAGTTCGCAGAAGATGAGGGGTATCGATTCCCACGAGCGTCATCGATTTTACTCCGAAATTTCTACGATATTTTACAATATTGAAATTAATAATTCATATAATAACAATAATTTATTGATAAATATTTTTTATTATCAAGTGTTATATCGCGCAAGACACCTGCACTCCATCCCGCGCTGCTTGACAGCCAACGGTCTACGTGCCGCTTTCCGAACTCTCAATAAGCCCAAGGACCCACCTTAAACTTGCACCTCTAAAGTCATTGTTCGTACATATGGTTTAGGTCAATCTGTTTGCCCAGAAAGACTTTCTAAGCCTAGAAATGTTTTCGGCTGGTTTTTAGAAAGGTCCTTAGGTTTATTACGCGCTCTTAAGAATTACGGAGAAAGCGGGTAGTGGCCTCACGCAAAAAGCGAAAATACCTAAAGGAAAATCCGGGTTTTCCCTTAAACAAAGACATCGACTAGCAACATTGGTAGGAGATTCCGTCCCCTCTCATCACTCATTAAAATCGACTAACCAATGGACATAACAGATCGTTGCCCTCACCTCACTAACGAAAAGTGTGAGCAACGAATCCGTTTTCTTCACTCAAAAACCACATCCACACCGAGCTTTCCTGATTGCATGGGAGCAAAGAGTCAGTTTAGTTTATTCTGTCAGTCTGTTGAGTCTATTCATTCGGTTGATTCCAAAGAGTCTGTTCAATCGATACTTCTATTACAACACGAGGGCCTTCATCTATCAGAGGGCCATATTTCAAAATCTCGTCTACGCCCTTTATATCATACGTAACGGTGTAACTCATTGGTGTATTAAATGTTGGAAATATAAATTTTATAACCTTGTTAATCGCAGTGTTATACTACAACAACCACCCCTATTGTCTTAATCGAAATAAGGGGATCGATCTATTCGTGGCGTCGATTATTACAATCGTAACGGGAATTTACGACTCCTGTTGACACGTTTTCTCGCGACCGCGTCTTCCCGCTATAGCTCGAAAATACATCAAGGATATTGGTTATTCCACTGTTACCTCATTTATCAGCAAGCAATTGGTATGGAGATTGTTCTAAATGTCGGAGAACAAAAGGATTTACTATACCCCGACTTTTCCCGAAATACGGTAATTTCAAATCTGCAATTGAAAAAAGGCTGAAACTGAAGTAGAATTAGACTACGAAGTGGATGTCTTAGTAGGTCAATTATACTAATTCTTCTATGAGCTTCCGGCGGTTTTTTGTTTCTACTTAATTCCGGTTAATTTTATTAAAGTAAATTAGGTAAATAATTTCACGAGTATAAGACTATAATTTTAATAATAGTTATCACGTTATTTGTTAATTTACTGATATTCGTGAATAAATTTCCGTTACCTTCACTTTGTGGTCGAAAAAATCCATCTTCTATCTTTATTTTTCAACTTACTAGGTATCTACTGATTATTCTAATTTAAAATTAATACAAAAATTAATACTCTTACGACAAAACTCTTTACTACTATAAAGAGAAGACGATTATTGATACTGCAAGCAGCAATATAGACCACATATTTGAATTTACTTGAGATCCTATACCATGCTGATTACTTGTAATATTATTTATCCACTGTTCGTAAGGAAACACTCTGGTGTACACGCTGAGGTAGTCACATGATCGACCATAAGAAACGATTCCCACTTGTGTACCATTAAAAACCAAAGGACTACCAGAGTCACCCTAAGGCAAGCAATATCGACATAAATTTCAATGACTTTATAACAGTGTTATATTAAATTAAAATTTATCATTGTTACGCGAAATTAGAGTCACTACAAATTGGTATTACCAAAAATGCAACTATTAGAAACGAAACAAAACTATCTTATTGATACATTTTTAACAATGAACTTGATCAAACGTTATAGTCAAATGAATTATAAAATTAAATTCAGTGCACTCACGGAGCAAGCTTGATTTCTTTTTGCACTCGTGCATATATTATTTTTTGTTGCCATCCAATCGTATAGTTGGCACATTTCCTGCGACACTATAGTTACATTCAGCGCTTGCAACGCGTTAGACATACCGTCTGATCCATTCTGCAATGAAAATTTGTTGAAAAAAAATTTCGATCGATATTTTTATCTAATTATATAATAAACGCAACATATAAATAGTCCTTGGAACCAATTTTAAAAATATTCTACAAATTTGTAATTTAAAATGTATTTATAGATTACAATAATTTTAATTTATAAAACCACTTACGTTTAATTTTCTCCAACCGGTTACCACAGCGTTTGTTTCTTGAGGTACGTAATATAGCCTTGCGAGTGGGATCGGCTGAATTTTGTCGTTATATTTAATGTATCCATTTACGAGTATTAAGCCGATGTCATTACGGACTAGGTATTCGTTGTAAAACTCGTGCCAAATCAATTTGTTGACTGTGTGAACAATACCAGGTTGTGATAAATAATTGGTTCCAACAACAACCGTCATTTGTGATGGTACTTTCCTATAAAGTTCCGTGAATATATGAATAATGAGAAATAAAGAAATTATTGGCAAAATAACAAATATGTTTATAAAAAAGTACAACAATGGAAGGGAGTACTTAGATTTAATAGACTTTATATTAAATCGTGTAAGAAATAGCGTTATCAATATCATTGATAGATACATTTTTAGTAGCTTTGATATTATAAATTGAAATTTCGTTCAATTCATAATGACAGTTTGCCTGGCAATATCGTCTTAACTTCAATATGACCTTAATGCAACATCAATTGCATTTTTAAGATGACAATGTACATCGTATATTTCATTATGTATGTAGAAACTTAATGAGGTTTAGAGTAAGGACAAGTAAGGATGTTTTATTTGTTAACAAGGTGATATAGTTTGTGTATTTAATAACGACGAATATAATGATAAAGAGTGACAAATTATTCAGTGATAAACAATGTCAACGTGTTCGTTCGGCTTAGCGGCTTTGTACACCCGACTTCTCGACATGTGCTCTTAGAATCTTTAAAAAGGACTATTCTGACCTTAGATCATTTCTTGAGCTTCTTGGGGAGACGATCCCCATTACGCTCGGATCACGCTACCGTTCGCACCTATGATCACGTATATCGCCTTCCTTGTGGATGAAACAACGGACCGAAATCGACGTTTCTGGAAGTCGCTGGTTGGCGACAACTATGCGCTCGTCGATGCATTGTATGTCCCTCGTCGGGCAAATAAGGCGATTCGCCTGCGACATTGTAGGACCGCGAGCGACGGTCAGAAAAGCGACCCATACTAAAACCTCGCAGCGTAACAAAACGTACAGCTCCCTCTTTTTTTGATACTACATGTATATCGTATTTATTTATATTTCTCAACTTTGAACTTTTACTATATCTCTATAATGTGCTCTCCTATGCAATACGAAAACTTTGCATAATATTCTAATACAAAGAATACAACATTTAAAGAATATCTTGTTTAAGATGTTTATGTAAATTTTCTTTCTACTAGTAAATACTTTTCTTACTTATAAATACAGCGTGCGGCGGTAAGGATGACATAAGGGCTAATAATTGATGCTCCGCATACGTGTGAACCTCTAATTCTGATTGACGCTTGGTAAGGATATTTACCGTCTTCAGCTTCATTACCGCCCACTACACGTGGAACCGAGCCTTAAATAATAAATACACTGTGTAGTATATTATAGTAACATTCATTAAATAAGTGCAATATTAATAATCATGAAGTAAAAGGATATTTACCGTTTTCAGCTTCTTTACCGCCCAGTATACACGGAACCGAGCCTTAAATAATAAATACACTGTATAGTAACTTTCATTAAATAAGTGCAATATTAATAATCATGAAGTAAGAGCTTGATCACAATCTCTTTTTGTTATTTCATTAAACTGATCTATGGTGAACTGTTTCTATACTTTGCAGCTTTAAAGCGCTGAATAAAAAATTAACTTTTTAAAATTAAGGAAAAAACTTACCACTAACAATGGAAGTGATAATTAAAAAGCCAACAAATGTGTACATAATGCTAGAATTTGAAGTACTTATATGTACATTGAATTTATTCACTGTAATGATTAAGTTGAGTAGAATGATAAAAATGCGTGTTACTTATCATACATTTATAAATAATCTCACTTTGCTAACACCTATGGTCATAATCTAGATAGACATAGATAAGTCAGATAAAAGAAAAATTGAAGCGTGAAAATTAAGAGAAGATATTAAGAAATTAAGGTCATTGTACATTTAAAAATATTTTTGTAACGCAGGATATAGGAACGTGTTATGTTATAAACAAAGTTAGTAAATATTTATAAACAAAAGTAACTTTCTTTATTTCTTTTATCGAATGTTTAAAAACTGTATATGTGAAGTATAGTACGCGTTAAGACTGATTAAATTCAGATAAAAATTGATTTCAGAAATAAAGATTATATATATAGATATTGGATTAAATGAGGCTGTAGTAGAAGGTAATTGAAATTATCTTTTATTTATTTTATATTTGAAATCGTATTTGTCATAAGTCAAAGTTTTCCTTGAATTTAATAAAGAATTAGCAATCATATGTGTATCATTGTTATCTCGAAGATAAAACTCATATGCATATATATTTAAATTTTTTATTAGTAAGAGAAATAATGGAAAAGTGGGAAAGAATTAGTTTACTAGCGTTTGCATTTTACACGGAATTCTAGATTGATAAGATTGCTATTAATTCTATGTTTCTACAGCTTTTTTATATTATTATAATTCTTGAATGTAATGTAAAACTTTAAAACAAGGACAATTGTTTTTGGTCAAATGCTGTTAATAAAATCTACATATTATTTTTAGTGTAAGTCGATGGTTAATAATAGCGGTAAGTAAAAATAGATGGATTATTGTCAACAAATGTATTAAAAGAATAACATAGTGATTATAAAACAGAGTTTTATACGATCCATTTAAAATTACGACGTAACTTACAACTGGAGAAATGATTTAAGTTTTAAATATTTAATGTTTTAAATGTTTTAAACACTTACAAATACTTCCATATGCATATGCAAATCATACTTTATGATATCTATAATATCTATGAGCAAAAATCCATTCGTTCGAGCAAGGTGATATGTTAAAAATAAGAGATATATCTTGCCAGGATGTGACGATATACGTCTCTTGGAAGTAAAGGAACGTTCGCTGTCACAAATGATAAATTGCTTATAATGATCGATAAAGCGATGATTTGTAAAAATAAAACAGAAGATTTTATGTACGATAAGTTTCCTAATATTTAATCCATGTTTACGAACCACTCCGATAACATTAAAATTTTTATATCAATCATTTGGGTATATGTAATGAAATATATCGACGTGTAAATTAAACATAAAAAAAGTTATTGTTTTGATAACAGTTTCTATGCCCATTTAATTGATCCCTATTACTACAAATAATATTTTGTATTGTACGTAATAGTGGATTATCTAAGGGTGTAAGAAATTTATTTCTCAAATTTATCAAACGAATTAATTTCACTCGTTTGTCTTCCACTATTTTGAAAATATTTAGTGAAATATAATCTTCTTTAAAGACTAAATGGGCAGATACGTATATTCACGTAAGACTAAATTCCTCGGTCACAGGAAGTCCTCAATCATGTTATAATCCCACCTGATGATCTATTTTGAAAGCGTAATAATTAAAATATTAGCTATATCGTAGATCGGTAGAGTGATATGTACTTTCCTAATTGTAATTTCGTGTTTTCAAATCACATAAAAAACTGATATCGTGTAGTTAAAGAAACAGTACGTAAATGTTATACGAAAGTTTAGTCTTATCAAACAATTAATCTAAATTTCGTTGAAAGAAAGATTTAAATACTGATATTATATAAACTCATAATTTTATAGTCCAGTGTATGAGAATTGCGATCTCATAATGAATCTTTTGCGGGGAACCTCTTTACTCTTTGTTCTTATTCTTACCGGTAAGAATCTCTCTTCTTTTGAAATAATTCAATAACACGCAAGCAGAAATAATACATCCAGTAGATATTAGAACTGTTTTATGTTATTTGTTTCCGAAACTAACAAAATTTACATTACATTATCGTTGGTGTTATTGAATATTGAATTCTTTCAACTCCATATGTGTAGCGTGTTAGTTTTTTAACAATATTATAGTTCGAAAACTGTCACAAAAATGGAATAGTGTTTATAATATATGATAATGTATTCTTTCGTAGTGGAGCTTAATTATATTTTTTATGTAATTATGTATTACATAATTTGAAAAAGGCGTGATCCAACCTTTCAGTTTTAGTTCAGAATGCAGTCTTACAATCTATCATTGCGGGTTACGCGCCCGGCATTAGTGGAATGGGACTTGTTAATGAAAATGACTGTTTAACTGACGAACTACTTGCTGATTATTCCTTGTCAAATGCTATCGAGTGTGCACGAACATGTAGACCAGGAGAATCAAAGACGTGTTATTATAAATTCGTAATTGAACGTTATCCCGTTAATGGCCAGTGAGTATAATGATGAAATATTAGTATTGAAAACTCGTTAAACTTCTTTCAAATTAAAAAGTAAAAAATGTTTGATTTTTAAAAGTCTAGAAATTATTGAAATTTTTTTCACAACTTATCATCGTAATTTGAAGTATCAATACTAGCTACTTACTTATGTAGTGTTTATAATTAAATTTGTGATCATTTATTCTTTAATTATTCCAATATTATTACTGTGAGTATTTTGCGGTTTAAAAAGTTCCGTGACAGAAGGTTTAACCTCCGTATCAAAGTATCAAAGATTGTATATATTTTATTACGTATGATAAGTTTCATTTCAGATAGAAATTTTAAGGAATAGTTAAAGTAAATTGAGGAATAAGATACAAGTAAATTAGAAACGATCGATTATGAAATAAAGAATAAAATTTAAGGAATAATTCTTCATTTTCAGGGCGTGCAATTTGTGTATGCCCAACGCTACAAATACTTTATGCCCTAACTGTCAATGCGTTCCCGGGGATGGAACGCAACGGATGGCTTTGACTGTGAATAGAATGATACCAGGGCCAACTATACAAGTTTGCAAAGGAGATTATGTCGTGGTTGATGTACAAAATCTGTTAAAGTCAGATTCAGTTACGGTTCATTGGCATGGTATCCTCCAACATGGTTCTCCGCATTACGATGGGGTCCCACATTTGACACAGTGTCCGATCATGATTCATGACACATTTAGGTAGAGTAAAATTTAAAAATTATGTTAAAATTGCGAAAATTTAATTGTAATACGTTACATCGTAGCTTTCATGATCGATCATTTTGATATAAAATTGCTAATACTTAATAATTTGCAGACGGATGTCGCCACAGCGGTGACATTAAAAAATTTTCAAATTATAAATATTTATTGCGTCGATTAGTTGGTAACGTCGCTAGAAAAATATGCCGAAGCCATATAGAGCAAAGGTTTAAAGAGCACACGAAGAAAACATAATAAGTCGAAGTGTGTTTAAAATTTTAACGTGAAATAAATGAAAAAGGGAATGACCTGATAAATTCGAAGATATAATTCTCTTGAAAATACATGAAAAATCCACGATACTTTGTGAAGAACGAGTGATATTAGTTTTCATGTTAATTTAATTTAATTCATATCATTCTGCATACTAAATATTGTTAATATTTTTGAAGTACAAACAAAAAGTACATGTAAAAGGGCGAGAAAGGCAAGAATTAACAATGTATTGAATTTTAAAATTGCTCTTCTATAAAAAACAGGAAATGTCAGATATGTTATCATCTGTGGCCTTCAATTTTACATTCCTCGAGTTACTTTATCTTCTTCGTAGAAAAATAATACAGAAATACAATTAAAATTGAATCTCTTTCAAAAATACGAATTTTCATCTTAGAACAGCCTTATGAGATAAAATTTCATTTGATTATTCTAGGGTAATTATGATAATGATAATCATAATAATAATCGAGGCAGGAAAATCTGTAATACTATAAAACATTCATCAAACAAGAGTATCAAATAACTTGAAATAAAGAATTTTTACTCGAATGTTATATTTTTGCTAGATATCAATTTTTTGCTAATAATTGGGGAACTCATTTGTGGCATGCTCACACAGCAACGCAAAAATTGGATGGTGTATTCGGAAGTTTCATTGTACGATCACCACC
Source organism: Bombus affinis (assembly GCF_024516045.1). NCBI lineage: Eukaryota > Metazoa > Arthropoda > Insecta > Hymenoptera > Apidae > Bombus > Bombus affinis. Next base: position 2,298,311 of record NC_066350.1, on the reverse strand, counting down.
GCAAGATGAACCCTATCAAAATTTGTATGATTTTGACCTAGCAAATCACGTAATCGTAATTAACGATTGGTTTAAAGAGGAGGCTACGAGCCGATTTCCAGGTCGTAGAGCCGGCGTAGTTCATCAGAATCCCGATGCGTTCTTAATTAACGGAAAAGGAAGATTCATTGTGAGTTTGATTTCCTTACTTAAAATATTTTATCATAGAAAATCTCAGCCAATAATTAAAATAAAATCGTCGTATTTTTATATTTAAATATTTCTAAAATTTGATTACGTAATACAGTATAGTAGTATATACCTTTTTATCATGTATGATTTTGTTGAGAATTTTGGATCTTAATAGTCGAAATAATGGTATAAGAACACTAAATTTACACTTAGAATTTATATTAGAATAGTTATATATTTATTTGATAAACGATTTCAGAAATATCCATCGATACACACTTGCACACGTCTCACCTTTTTCCATACCAGACTGTTAACTGAACAGTTTACATTTCTTTGTTTTCGAGACGCCGTGCACACACATACTTCCACACACTGATATTCATGTACAACTATCACTACTACGCAGCTAATCTAGTCCAGCACATAAAATTATACATATCTCAATAGATTTCAAAGTATTTACATTTTAAAGACGCTATGTATTAAATACCATATATTAACTTAGTTTCTTAATTTTGTCCATCCCAGGATCCCAGTAACGCTACGTCAAACATTCCCTTTGAAGTAATCACCGTAGGTGCTAATCAACGTTATCGTTTTCGTTTAATTAACTCCTTCTGTACCGTTTGCCCTGCACAATTGACTATCGAAGGCCATAGTCTTACCGTTATTGCTTCCGATGGTCAACCTATGCAACCTGTCGTTGTTGATTCTATAGTTTCTCTGGCTGGTACGATATTAATAAAAATGCAAAATAGTATTATTAATAAAATTGTCATTCTATTCATTTAATTTTCCTTTCGAACAAATTTCACAGGAGAACGATACGACTTTGTCATTAATACTAATCAAACACCTGGTGCCTATTGGATACAACTGCGTGGGTTGGATGATAACGCCTATAACGGTATCCAACAATTAGCTTTATTACAATACGAAGGAGCATCTACTACACCAAAGACAAAAGAACCTACTTTTGATAATCCTATTCCTCATGACCTAGTAAGTAGTCTTCTTGTATTTTATATGGAGTTGCTGATTAACTGAATCGTAAAAATGTTCAATTACCTAATCGGTAAAGATATATTTAGTTTAATAGTGGCTTTAGTAGTGGTAAGATATAGCAATAATCTAGTTAGCGAAATATATAATTTTAGTTATTACAATCATAGGTGCTGGATATCGCAAATTCCGTTTGCAATTCTACGGTCAATTATATTTGTGGCAATGGATTAAACAACGCTTTATCAGTCGATCCAGATATTTTGAAAAAAGAACCAGATGTAAAATTGTATCTATCTATAGCCATGCAGAATTATAAACCGGAAGAGGTGTTCGTACCTAACACATATAAGAACTTTCTGGGTAAGATATGGATATAGTTGTCCGATTATTCTATTTTCTGTTTGTTTCTTGAAAGAACATATGATTAATCCTTTTCTGTTTTTTTTAATCTTAATAGTTCCATCACCAAAATGGATAGTAGCCACGACGATAAACAACATAAGTTCAGCTGGTACATCCTCCCCGCCGCTCACTCAGTTGGAAGACACACCTGCAGATGCATTTTGTAACATCGAAAATTTACCACCCCACTGCCATCCAGGAGCTCTGTGCACGTGTATTCACTTGATTAAAATTCCATTGAACTCCATCGTGGAAATAATCCTGATAGACGAGTGTATGTTAAATGTTATCTAAATATGGAATTAACAGATTACTTTACAAAATGTTTATTTGATAAAGTGATTGATATATACATGTACTATCTTGTAATTTACAGTTGACACGGTATCTGTACGACATCCCTTCCATTTGCATGGATACGTATTTTATGTTATGGGCTTAGGTCAACCCTTGGGTGCCACTACAAGTTCAAATACTACGAATAAGATGACACTGGAATATTTCAAAGAACTTGAAAAGAAAAATCAAATAGAAAGGAATTTCGTTTCTCCACAAGGAAAAGATGACATTCCTATACCAAACAACGGATATGCCATAATTAGATTCCGCGCAAATAATCCAGGTAATCGCGAATATTGACAAATCGAGATTTTAAAGATTTTATATGCATAATAACTAAACGATTTTATTTTATTTCATTCTTAAGGATATTGGCTGTTCCATTGTCATCAAATTTTTCATCATCTTGCTGGTATGGAAGTCATTTTACAAGTTGGGGAGGTATCTGATATGCCAAAACCACCGGAAAATTTCCCAAGATGCGGCAATTTTAAACCGAAAATACAACCATTCACAAAACAGTATGGATTTGAAAAGTAATCGAAATTGAAAATGATCAAACAAGACATGACCATAACTAATAAATATAATGTATGTCTCCTCATTCGTTTTCGTATGTGAAGATTCTAGCTAAGTAGTGTAATTCGTAGATTTTTTTTTTTATTTATTAGAATATTTACAATCAGTTCTCGTTGAGAATTTTCAGTAACTTCATTTGGCGTGATACAATGACATGGCTTATAATAGTTTTTATATTGTTGGTTCTAGTAAAATCTAAGGATTTAATCTAGAGGGTATTTTCTTTTTAGTCTGCGGATCTGGTCCGTCGTGTCTAGTAGTTGGGTGACTAGTGGGTTGTGGTGGTTGTTGACTCTTGTGTTATATCTGCTTCTGGACTTGTTTTTTTTTTTATTTATTAGAATATTTACAATCAATTCTCGTTGAGAATTTTCAGTAACTTCATTTGGCGTGATACAATGACATGGCTTATAATAGTTTTTATATTGTTGGTTCTAGTAGAATCTAAGGATTTAATCTAGAGGGTATTTTCTTTTTAGTCTGCGGATCTGGTCCGTCGTGTCCAGTAGTTGGGTGACTAGTGGGTTGTGGTAGTTGTTGACTCTTGTGTTATATCTGCTTCTGGACTTGTGTATTTCATCTTTGACTGTAGGTATCTTGAGGTCATGATGGATTGTTTCGTTGGTAACATACCAGGGTGCATTTAATAGGGATCTTAGCGTTTTCGATTGGAAGCGTTGGAGTATTTCAATGTTGGAATTACTTGCTGTTCCCCATAGTTGGATTCCGTAGGTCCAGACAGGTTTTATTACGGTCTTATAGAGCGTAATTTTATTCTGCGTGCTTAGGTTGGAGCGACGGCCAATGAGCCAATAAAATTTTTTGAGTTTGTCCCTGAGTTGTTTGGATTTGTCTAGGATATGTTATTTCCATTCGTAGATAACGAACTAAGATTTCTTTACAATAATTTAAATTAAATTAAAAAAGGGAGTATTAAAAGATATTTATTTAAGTTATTTATTTTTCGAACGTAATTTTGTTACTTTCTATTTCCCAATTGTCTCGATAAAATATATTTACATCTTGTAATCGCAAATGAAGTAGAGAATTCCATATTTCTGTAATATTTCAATAGGCATTAATTTATTACAGATTATTAACAAAAAAAAAAAAAAGAAAAAAACAATCCGCAATTTAGGAATTAATGATAGTCTTACTAACAATTTAATAGATCGTTTAATTAGTATATAAGAACATAATCGCAATCGCAATTAATTAATTCATATTATTTGATACATAATTCATAATTACTGTGATGTATTACGCTATAATTACGAATTATATAACAAATAATAATGATTGCTTAGGTTTTACCATGTTTGATGAAATCTTGATTCATCTATAAAATGAGACAGAGTATTTGAAAGTATCTATATCTCTTCTTTTAATACATCCAATGATTCTGCTCGCATAAATTTATTAATTTTTATATATCATTATGTATACCAATATTAGAAAAGTAACAGTGTAACTTTTATTGTTCACATGATGAATCAAATTCCATTTACCGAACACTTTACATACAAAATTTTTACTATTAATAAATTGAATACACCGTAGACGATGAAATTACAAAAAAAAAAAAAAGAAATAATTCTGATAATAAACAATTACTACTACAAATGCATCATTTATTTAATTATTATTTATCTTTCATATTTTGATTCCGTGAAAAATTTTCCATGTAAAATATTTTATCAGAATATTTATCAATCCAATAATATATAATAATCCTCTGCAAAATTTTGAAATTGTATAATAAAAAAATCTTCATTTTCCACATTTTTCATTCCATTAATTTATAACAACTTTAAGTAATGAATAATATTTATAAATTAAAAATATTCATTAACATGAAATAAATAAATGTTTAGCAGTATTTTCATAAATGATAACTTCAAAGGGAAATAAAAGGTGTTGAAAAGGGAATCAAATTGGTAACCAAGAGGACTACCAAAATATTCGTTCAGTATAAACTGGAACAATGCGCGAGTAGTATATTTTACTTTTTAATATATGATTATGTTAAAGTATTATTTTAGTTGAATTATTAATTTAGTTATTTACGTAGTTTTATTTAACGAAAGCAGAACATTATATCTATTACGGTTAAGTGTAGTCAGATTAAGAAAGAAAACGAGCGGTGGAGTGATTTTGAATATTCGTAGTAATCAGAGTAAAAGTAATATAATCTTCATATCATTATTAGTTAGAGATAAGATTATAGATTATATACAGTGTATAAGATAAAGTTATTTATCTGGTCAGTACCTTCAAAACTTAAGAGCATAGTACTTTTTATTCAAAATTATTGCTTCAATCAATCGGTAATTCAGTTTGTACAGATGCATACTATAGAATTCTTTATTTTCCTTCTAATAATAATTTACGATTTTATATAATAGTTATATACTATAAACCTTTAAATAGTGAAACACGGAAAGTATTTCACGTTACGTTTATAATATAATACGTCTATAATTATAATCCTTTATGAATGACCACAATAGCTTGTATTTTGCTTTCAATTGTTGTGTATGATTCGTGAATTGAACATACGGTAAAATTCCGTTTATTAGAATCTGTCACGGGACAAGCTCGTGTAACTGAGGTTCACATGATAAGAGCGTACTAAATGTTCTTACTATTTACGATTTCTCGTTCATATAATAGTAATTAAAAAATAAAAATAAGTTAATTTACCAGAAGCTTATTTAAACGTGTACTAATTAAAGTTCCGTTTAAATAAACGGAGCACGTTCGAATGGTTTAACTATACTCGTGTAACGTTATAAATTGTAGAGGGCGTAATAAAACCTGTGAATGGTCGGTATTACAGAACATGTGACGCGATACCTTATAAGATGCCAGGTCCATTTTTATCGCTTTTGACGATTGAGTCGAATATATGGAATTCCTATATTTTCTGCAGAAAACCACAGAGGGCGTAGGAAACACTCTGAGATTTTTCTAGTTCGGCACGTGTAACTACCGACGAACTGAGATATAAAGAGGCATGAAGTCTCATATAATGAGAAATAGAATATTCCGTTTGAATAGAAATCTTGTAAATCATATAAATAGTTCCTCTGATTGGTCAGCTCTTCAAAAAAGCTAGAGGTATATATATAAAGATGAAAAAGAGATAGTTAACACGTACGTGCTTTATTGCAAAATGATGATTTTTATTTTTTAAAACTTTTGCTGTATATAAAAGTGACGATTACATTTAAGTTCATATACATTTCAAAACTGATTACTCCATTATGAAAATATAAAAATTCAGGATTTATTGCGGAAATATTAGAAACGGGTAAATTTAAACAATGTAGATACCGTCTTCCGGTTGTTCTTCAGTTTCGTTCATAAGATACGATTTCTGAGAATCAATCCAGGATACGAAGGATGACACTCTCGTGTATACATCAGGTTTGCCGACGGCACAAGGTTGTCCAAAGGAAACGACACCGATTTGTACATCATTGTGGATGAGTGGACCGCCGGAGTCACCCTGAAATTCGAAAAGAAAAGATTAGTCGTGAATTAAATGTTGATAAGGTCGATATTGCAGCGAACGAAAGAAGTCTTAGAAATTCTAGCATTACCGATCTCAATTTTTAAATTCGTATTTGGATGAAAAAGCATGCATCGTTTAAATACAAAGTGTGTTAAATATACTCACGTGGCATGCACCTTCTCCAACTTTGGTGTATGTGCAGATGTGGGAACTTTGAACTCTCCAGTGGGCTTGCTTGCATTTTGATTGGCTCTCGACCAGCAAGTTGATGTATTGCAAGTTGTTTGGCGCTCTTCCTCCGAGCTGTAAACGAAATACATGTTAAATGTATCATTCCGATAGAAAAATAAATTTAATATGATTTTTATAACTAAGCTCTGAATACTTTCGAATACGAAAATTCTAAATTCCGAAGTTTCGAGTTCCTTAACAAGACATTCTTTAATTATTATAATTTCAAGTAATCGTTGAAACGGCTATGTTTCGAACTTACTTTGGTAGTTCCCCAGCCGGACAAAACGCAGTTTGATCCTTCATAATTGTTGCTACCGGTTGCCAATTTGATTGGTTTCACCAAGTTGTTGAACGCGATATCTTTGTTCACGCGAATCAAAGCTATATCGTTGACAAGGGTGACCGAGCTGAAACCCTTATGCGCAACGGCCTTTTCCACTCCGTAAGACTGTCCATTTGTATTCAGTTGATTCGTTCCAGCGTGGACGGTAATGCTTTTTAAGTTGTTCAGTCTATAAGACAAACATGTTCCATTGATTAAAAATTTTCAGCAATCAGTGATAAACTCGAAGCTTACTTTACTTTTGTACTTTTGTAAATATATTTTAATAAATATGATTTCTGTGTATCTGCTTTGTTTGACAGCTTCTTAATTTCGGTATTCTTTGTGCGCTAAATTTTATAATACATACCCTTCGACACAGTGAGCTGCGGTGAGAATGTGACGTGAGTCGATGATGGAGCCACCGCAGAAGTGGTTTCCGTTCTGTCTCAGAGACACTTGGTGGGGAAACTTGCCAACTGGTGCGTCTTTGCCACCGACAATTTGGCCTTCAGGGAAGCCTAACCAAGACAAAATCATAGTAAGGTTACTGCATTCGCGGTTTCATACAGCTTCGCGCATAAAGCCTTACTTTTGTTTAGTCATTGTAATCGTTTGTGTACCGCGCACTAAACGAGTTGAGAAAATTAAAATTATCGAAATAAAGAGTTGCAATTGAGCGAGCAAAGCAGAGAACGATCCTTTAAATTTCCTAAGACAATTTCATACAATTCCATAAACTTTTATCCATTTTCTACCGATTTTTATTTCCATTCTCAAAACATTTGGTAACAATCGAATTAACTAATTACTTTGACTTGCTTAAGGCGTGAAGGCTATATCTAAGATATAGATATAGTTAGTATACGATATAGAGTATGTAAAGAAATTCAATGTTGGACATATTCGAGGACTTTGAAAGATTTTTTTTCGGTTGTTATTACTTACCAAATGCGGCGACTGCGAGGCAGAGCACAAATGAAGCGCTCAGAGTGAACATATTGCTAAGAAGATTCACAATACTATGATGGACAGAAACTGTATCGATCACTTTATATACATTCCGAGAGCATACGTCGCGTTGATAAGGATAAACAAAATATTAGATTTTTATCAGGAACGAAAATAAGCGCAACCGGAGAGATTGACGTTCGAGATACGTGAAATCCCAGTAGTTTTGATTATAAAGACAAGATAGTATCGATATCGTCAACTATCGGTTTCCTACTTTTTTATATGTTCTTTTCATTAGAAAGAGCAGACAATTAATCTGATAACGGATATAAACTCGATACCGTTAAATTACTACTTCTTTAATGGATATCACGTAGAAATTTCAATTGATAATACGCGCCAATTGATCGAATTTCAATCGATATCTTTAATCTTTTAATTATTGCCTCTTGTGAAACGTACGCTCAATCGATTGTTTAATTTAGATATTAACAGGCACTCAAGCGAGGCGTAAAATAGAAATTTAATTGACATTCCTTGATAAAAAAGAAATCTCTGCAATAATTTCCGAGTATTTCCTGACGTAGGTACAAATAATTTCAACAGTGTTACGACATTTGTAATTATTATCTTGCTGTATTCGTTTTATTAAACGAAACACACGATTAATTGCTTATATGGAAATGAAATTTTATTCTCGAGAACTTCTACTCTCCAAATTTTGATTTTTATTGAAAGATATTTGAAACGTTAGACTTGGGAAATAAATTGTAACAATAATGATTACAAGGAGTTAAATATGAATTATGGTGATCGATTTTACGATCTATTGTAACGATCAAGACCAAAAAACTAAGCGAGATTGTTCAATTTCATTTTCTTGTTCTTTCCAAACTCCTGGAACACTTTCATCTTGTTCATGCGCAACACGCCGGGAAAAAACTTTGTAATGAGCGAAACGAGCGGAGGGTCGATGTTTGCAAATCATTAGTACGACGGCAAGGGCTAAGGGTTGGTACTTTGGGACGAGGGTCGAAAGTCTGCGCTATGTCTTACAGGTAGATATGTATTCGTATTATTACGAGTCGTATCTAAGACGTTTCTTTCGCTTCATTAATTATAACGTTTGCTCTGGGTATCGTAATGCAGTCGTGTTTAAAATTCTCGATTTCCGTTGTAGATATTAACTAGCGTATGAAACGACCAAGATCTAAATTCGTCCACTTTTGCATAATATGTTCGTCGAATAATAGAATTACAGTCGAACGAAGAATAATTTTTGCATCAGGATCGTATTCGAAAAGTATGGACACGATCTTGAAGAAAACGCGATTCGAGAAAGTGCAAGTCTCGATCGACGCTCGATAAGTCGATTGTTATTTAATTTAATTTCAATTTAATTTCATTAGGAAAAAGTTAACGAGAAAGATGGCAGTGAGTAATTTCGTTCGTTGTGTATTCTGCAAATGAATATATCTTAGCGTTCCTGGTAATTCTCCGAGCATCCAGAGGGGATTTCGCGTCCCTAAGGACCAGAGAAGGCGATTGCGAATAACAAGAACCCTTCGTCTATGCCACGAGTCTTGATCCTGTTAACGGGATCATCCGAGCGCCGCTGATACAGTGAAAGACCGTGAGATAAAACCAAACTCCCTTGGACCTTTCTCTCTGGCTGTGTTGTTTCGAGGTCACTGGATCAATTCAGAGAAAACCGTGTTTTTCTCTTCTCGGCAGTTTTCCGTTTCAGACGTTCCACGACGAAGCGCGTCTAGTGCGGATTACTTAGACTAGCGTAAGTACGTTTTGAATTGAGAAATATGCCGACACGGAGAAACATATTTTGATCGTGTTATTAATTGCGAGTATAATTTTAGATAAAAAAGATAGAATCGCAGTCGAATATTATAATTAAACGTTTACTGGCTTCAGCTTGTATCATTAAGAAGAAAATTTTACTGCGCGAGATTGAAAAAGATTTTGGAAAATGTAAAGTAATCACAAGTAGTAACGACGTACGCGTTCGAATATTCGTAGGAAGGTTTGCAAATCAGATTTCCCGGCGTTAGGCCGATTCGTAATGCTCGGTCACCGTATTTACATATGCATATCATTTGTCGTATCGCAGGGGAGAAAGCTCTGTACTGGTAATATCCCAGAGGACTCTCCATATATCCAAATCGCATTACTGCGCTGCCCATTTCGTGCTAAGGTACGTCACGAACGATTTGATATGCGTGCGCTATAACCGAGTTAACAATCCGCCATGACAGATGGTGATTCGGACGATTTTCCTACTCTCCGTTTCGATCGACGAGATTCCGGTTCTCATCGGTCGTCAGAAACTCGATAGTTAGCTTTCCTGTAAAAATAAATTGCTAGATTAGTAGGTGATTTAAGTAAAGATGCGTGGGTCAGGTAAATATTTTTCAAAACATAATATATTTGTCACACGCGCAATATGTTAGTGCTGAAAGTGCTAATATTTCTATTTCGAAACTTTGTTCGTCAGATTATAGAGTATGGTAGGTATAACTCTGCTTCTAACTCTTCGATGAGACATTCGCAATATTTTCATAAAATAATTTTTAATAGGTTTCAGTAACACGCTCCGAAGCCGACGGTAACGACGCATAGTTATTTCAATGAATCGTATACGTTTTTTCCCTTCTTTTTAATATTTTCATTCCTGGCTCGAATTCCCACGAGAATCTGAATTTCCGTGCTTTTCCGAAGAAAGATACCGTCGCTAGGAAAGTGTATCCTGGGACCACTACTTTCTTTGCGTATAGTCTTTTATCGCATAAAAAAGGTGTAACAGACGCCCGCGAGCGTCACGCAGGAAAACGATTTCAAAGATTGCTGGCTCTTGGACGGTAAAATCCCTGTTCTCCACCCTCAATTCGCGCTCAAATTCTTCGAAACGGACGGACGAATGGACGGTGGCGAGAGAGTTTCTTCGACTTTTTCTCCATTGTCCACTCGCCTGCCTTATACTTAAAAGCAAGATTTTTACAGCGCGGGTCAGGCGAGGCTTGCTGCTGGTGTAATCACTGTCGAAAAATTGCCGAACATCTTTTGGTTCAGAGAGAAACGGGTGGTGTGTCGAGAGATCGATGGGAATCTCCGAGTTGTGGGTGCGACGACCCAAAACCAAAGGCACATCGTTACACACTGGCCAGCCGCAACGAATACTTTTGAGTGGGCGATGGTTATTTTTATGCCTCGTAATTATACATTCTTTTGGCCGTTGCCTCGAACTTTTAGGGTTACATTTAGACCGAACCAAACCGACAGCCACGGTTTTCACGCGCGCCTCTCCCACGATCCGGAGGAACCGCGACGCGTCGTTTCGCACCGCGCCAGAATCGGGATATCGGCGTTGTACTCTTCTTTCGACAAGCGGTGCTTCCTTTTTCTCTCCTTACAATAGGTCTCAAGATTTCCTTTGGTCTCGACTGGCTTTTTGCGCTATTATAATGTCGTAACAATGCCGGAAGAGTTACAAATGGTCGAGGTAGAAGATTAACGGTTGTATCAAGGAATTTCGACAATTTTTTACTTCTTACGCGATAATTGTTTTAAATTTTGAACATGGTATTGATCGTAATACGATGAATGGGAAAATTTTCTTTCATTCCGTGAGATTGTATATATCGTAACAAATTCCGGATTGTTCCTTGTTGTAAATTGTAATTATGGAAATAGATGTTTAAGAATAACGTGGCAGTTACTTAATTAATAAATGATAAGATCAAACTGTCGCATTTGTTGATAAAAATTAATGATATTTTTGTTTTGCTTTCCTACTTCAATCGTTAAGAATTATAATCAATAGTTATTTCAAGGAATGATCTAGATATCGGAAAGAACTTTCACGAGTAACTTCCGATAGCTTGATAGCTTAGAAATAAAATTGCGAAATTTTATATTTCTTGCTTGAAAAATTATACACGATACCCACAATCTTCTAAGTATAGATGTTTATAAAAGTCTGTAAAGATAAAAAGATCGATAAATATGCATTGATCGTTCTCTTCCTCGATTGTCTTCGACTGTTTCCAAACGAAAGACTTAAATTTCTTTAAACGCCAATCGAAAAGATCGACGACGATAATGTACAATCATTGAAAAATCTGCAAAGTTAGGATTACGGGTTTCGTGATTAGCATCGCTGTGTTAGCTGTCAACGATAATGCGACAGTCATTATCGTAGCCGTGATTTTGAGATGATGATGAAGCAACTTCATTGATAAACGCCCGTACACCGTATTTGAACATACTTACACGGAGTACGATAATAATTGCTAGCGTATAGAAGCTACCCTATGTTTACGAAGGACCTACTATTAGTGCAAACACGTATTATCCGTTCGGTTGTTCTCCCGTTTATGGCTGGTAAGTGATTTCAACCACGAACACCTGTAGAAAGTGCCGACAAATTGAGCATTTACGGACGCGAAGAAGACGTCAACTGGAGAATAACGTCTTACGGTTACGGGATTTCAAAAATCACAATTTGAGCATATTAAATGTCTGCAGACCATTTGACGAGCAACAACTAATTCGTTTTCTCTTCTTCCGCTATGTTGATTAATTCTTAACCCTTATGTGTGCAAGCAAAATGCCGTGTAACAAACGTATAAGTAAGTTTGGAGCCTTGATATTTAAAATTTTCGCATAAATATTTGTGATATTTTCGTAAAAAAGATAACAGAATCGTAAAATAGATATAATTCATCGGACATTTACACGCGCTCTGTTACATTCTGTATGATGATATTGAGGAATGTTGCGCAAAAACGCGTATCATGGTCGATCCGTTCGATCGAGAAAAAAGACGAAAGCTCGCACACATATCGCGTTGATGAGTGAGCCGACCGACAATTGGAGATCGTGATTAATGGACCGGCCGGTGGATGATCGGTACATGCCAACGAATCCGGGGACCGCTTAGCGTGAAATTTACCTGATGAATTGTTCTCACAATTATCATGATCTACGGGTCTGTGGATCCGAGAAACACGAAAGTCTTGGCTGGTCTGCTAATCTTTCTCCGGCGAAGCCTTCACTTTGGCCCTTAGCATCCCCTCCGTCTCCTTTCCCTCCACTACCGCCTTTTACCATGGTAGGGGCGGTCGACTCACCCACACTCGTTGCTTATAAAGATACTCTACTACTATTCTACGACGTAGAAGGCGGCTAGCTGGCAGAAATCTCAGAAATTCTTACGTCGATCGAGAAACTATAATTATCTTTCCGGGCTATATGGCATGCAGTGAGTAGTAGGTACATAAGAAAAAACTTCACGGCAACGCCGACGCGTTGTCCATTTTTTCTCCCACGATCGAGCGTGTCTGTCGTCCAGCTTGGTCACGGAAGGAACCGCTGCACCGTGATCGAGGCAAGGAACTGTTGTTCGCCTTTGGCCGGATTACGCTAGAACACGATATACAGTCAAAGTTTGGTATTCTAGGAAGTAACTTTGTCGATGACGAGGAAATTACGTTATCGAGACGTAGGGAGTATCTTCCATATTGCTTTTTTCCCAACAATTAATCATTTTACTTGATTGTAATGTTTGCGGGAGTAGTTGCGCGAGTGTAAGTTGGTTGAAGTGTTTACAATCCAGTTCTTTGAATCGTTCAAACGTTAAATGTATTTTATATAAGTATTTCTAGTATTACGACGTCTATTTTATGACTAATTGAAAAGTACGTTATGAAAAATGATCGTACTACGATAGTTTCTAGCCTAGAGCTGAGCGTGCTAGCAGAGGTAAAATTTTCGTGATCCAGTGTAAGGGGACCATTTCTAGTATTACGTTTCGTTTATTAGTACGTTTCTAGTATTACTACATTTCAAGTATTTCTAGTATTACGACGTCTATTTTATGACTAATTGAAAAGTACGTTATGAAAAATGATCGTACTACGATAGTTTCTAGCCTAGAGCTGAGCGTGCTAGCAGAGGTAAAATTTTCGTGATCCAGTGTAAGGGGGCCATTTCTAGTATTACGTTTCGTTTATTAGTACGTTTCTAGTATTACTACATTTCAAGTATTTCTAGTATTACGACGTCTATTTTATGACTAATTGAAAAGTACGTTATGAAAAATGATCGTACTACGATAGTTTCTAGCCTAGAGCTGAGCGTGCTAGCAGAGGTAAAATTTTCGTGATCCAGTGTAAGGGGGCCATTTCGAAGGAATGCGCCATCGTGGGGGAAGGGTTGCAACTAGACAGGCTCGCGGTTCCTCTGAAAACGCTTTGCGAGATTGCAGAAGAATTTTGGACGTCCGCGAGACGTGATTTATGGAGGACTTTCGGCCGAGGTGGAAATAACTTTAACTGCTGTTGCCGTGATCACGGTCACGGTGATTTTATCTAATCAGCGGTGCGTTATTACCACGGATTAACGAAAGTGGCGCGAATTAGCGGCCATAGAAATAGCGATTATTGCATGCTCAGATACCGATTCCTCCATTATCATCTCTTTATGTTTTGCGTATGCTCACCTATTATCTCTGAATCAATCAGGCAAGTTTAAACAGATTCTAAAACTAAAGAAGGAATCAAATTTCGAATTGCACATTTAAATCTAATCACGATGATTGTTTTAATTTTATCAATGTATTAAAATTATACATCGGATTTGCGAAGAATTAACGGCGGATCGTCTAATTAAATGTCAACTGAAAGAATGGGAGAAAATGGGAGAAAAATGTACGTGTTTGACGAAAATAGGTAAAGAATTCTTACGATGAATCGACTGTTTGTTTAGTATTTAGTTATTTCTGTTATTAAATTATTGATAGTTTAGAAGTTTGTAGACGTATTTCAAAATAAATGCTTTTTGTTATTTGTGCATTAGTCAGAAATCAAATGAATTCTGAAGTGAAATATACAATGATCGTATTTGGATTACCTTCTTCTTTATTGGATTATCATCTATCCATTATCATCAATTAACTTCAAATCCCGTTCAATGAAAAAGATCAAAACCAAATAGTCCTATCGTCTAATCTTTGCATCACGCAACAATTAAGACAACATTTCAATGTCGATTTCTTATTTCACAAAGTCTCGTTTTTATCTGTCTTATCGCCTTAATCAGCCAAGTTTCGTTATATAGGAAGCGATCATAGGAATTTCCTAACGATCCGATAACAAGAGTCCCTATTATGAACGAGGATTGATTGTTGCTCGGCCATGGGAGCGACCAGACTACTTCATTTAAAGTAGAGTGTCACGCGGATAGCCGAAATTAGGGTTATAATCCCCCTTGTGCCATCTGATACGCGTCTCCCTTGGCCTCACCCCCGTGCTCATTCCACTCGCTATTTACCGATAGTATTTTAACCCTCGATTTGTCGTCAACAGCTTTCGGGAGTCCATTGGGAATCTCGCTGCCTAGTTTTTGTCTGCCAGCCACGGGAACGACATGTGTCGATTATCGTCGCTAGACGCTTGGTACCGGAGGCGGCGAATCTTCGCTCGAGGTATCGATAATTTGTTTCTTGCGTTACGCATACTCCAGGCCCCGGCGTAATTACTACATATGCGTACCAATAGCCGTGACGTTACACCTAATAGCCGGTGTTTTCGGCCGTTTCGATGTGCGACTCTGAGAAATACGAGATCTCCTCAATGATAAATGATATTCAATAAATAGTTCCGCTTATCCTTCCTGGCGATGAGCTGTAAATCTTCCTCTGCGTCCTTGCGGCGTTCCTCGCTTCCTTGAATGTTCTCTTCCCGATAAGAGTTTGACCGAATGATTGAGAATAAATGACTTTGTGTTTGATATCATGTGTTCGAATTATTTATTTCTGAAAATGATAGCTTGTAGCAATGAAATGTAAAATGTGGGCAAGAAACGAGTTAGGTATATAATTTCGGAAAAATGTTATCATTAAAATAAAAATCCCGTATATATAGAAATATACTACAAAGAAACGGGCGAGGTACCTACGTTATATAATAAATGTCGTATCAAACAGTACTATAAGTAGAATTGTTTGTTCTTGATATGTCTGTATATCTACTTACGTATTATTTTAACGAGTTCAATTGTTTGATATCTCGAAATACCTCGAATACCTTCAAAAAATTCCACTACTATTTCATTCTGTTCACTCTATTATCTTCGAATATTTTACGACAGCTCTATTATAGGGAAGTGTTCACTGTATGAAATTATACTTTCCTACTACCACAGTTTGGGAAATATGAAAGTCTCTACAATAATTCAGATTTCGCGTAAACACAATCGAATAATGTTGTTAATCCCGATGTTTGATATTACCTATACATCCTTTGCAACATTTCCCCAAGAGCAAACGAAGACGAAATCCTTGGAGTTTCTCCGCAATTTTGTAACGTTGTCTCGCATGGTACGGTCGCAAGGTATATTGTTACACCGCATACAGGTGGAGTATGCAAAAGGAATACCGAGAAACGATTTCGAAACGACGAACAGGAGGAGAACAAAGAGAACGTCACGGTTGATATGACCCTAAGCGGGTATCGATCGCTGTTCTTTCTAGCGGAGCGGGCGCAACCGGCCAGGATATTTTGATAATTCCCTTTTTTGAGCGCGATACTCTACAGCGTGTAATGCGGAAGAGATCAAAGGCGTCAGTAGCACCTGTCCTCTAACCCCCGTCTTGTCATCCAGCAGAATTACGCCAGCAGGCTTGGGATCCCAACGGATTCTTTCTTTCCCTACCTACTACGCTTTCTCTGATTTCTCTATCTTCCTCTCCTTATTTCGCTCGGAATTCTCCTCCGCTCGAAATTTTTCTTTCGTTTTCCCTGTATTTCTATTATCGTTATTCCTCCGCTCCCTTGTCATCCCTCTTTCGCGACCTTTCTCCGATTTTCGTCCAGCGTCTCCGATCTACTCTTCTTTCCATCGACAGATTCCTTCCATCCAACAGATTGTCTGTTTCTGTCTGTTGGTACGTGCAACGGTTTGATCAACCTCTCCAAACGAAAAAGAGATTGTCTTCGTTAGATGTATTTTGCGTCCCCCGGCTAACGCTACCTGGATCAAACTGCAATTATCTTTATTGCGTGAGCACCCGCTGGCGTTACTCGTCCAGCACTTGCAGTTCTTTTATTCACAGATGCTCGTGGAATCAGTTGTCACCGTATACGTTTTCGTCAAAGGATCTCGAAAATCGAAATTAAACGATGCTCCATGGGTGAAAGTGAATGGAGTAGGTCGAAGAAGAAAGAATAAGGAAGGAGCGATTAGAAAGCAAGTTTGTAGAGTAAATTATAGATCCCATCGAGCTTTCAAAGGGATTCAAAATTACAGATGAACGATGTTTGATTCTCGTGAATCACTAGTGACGGTCACCGAAAGTAAACTATTCATCAAACGAATGAAGCGATATATCAAGTATTTGTTGTTTCGAAATATTTCATTATACGTGGAAAGTGATTCGTTTCAGGATTAATTAAACATCTCGATAGTGATGCAATGTTTTCGTTCTGATACAAATTTCTATGGAAATACATACACGTTTTTCAGTCTACGGAATGAGTCGATCAATTGAACCGACGGAAATAGAAGGGGAGACACGGTATTTCTTTTCGGTGACGGTCCGATAACGTTTACACGCGAGCTAATAATTTTACCTTGAAATTACGAAGCGGGCTCGAATTCTATTTCACTAGACAAGATCTTCTATACCCGCGAGATAACAACGCGGGAATTCGCCGTGCGTCTTGTGCGCTAACATTTGTACAGCGCATTGACAAAGACGTCGGGGACTCACGGTGCCACAACTCGATACATCGACGAGTTCAAATAACTTCAGCAAGCATAAGTCATCCGTAAAGCCCGAGGCCTCGTGGTCGGGCTACCCTAGAATTATCGCTAAACGTTATTGCTTAGCCTCCATAGATCTTGTGTATAAAATGCTAGGTTATCCTTACCGTTTATGTGCGGTTAGAAGCGAGGGTGGATCTATGTCGGTCTGGGACGAGTCTAGAATTTCGTTGAATCATTTTGACCGTCGTTCCTCGCGGATTTAGGCGATGCCCTTGTTATGCTTTTAGTTCTGGTATTTTGCAACATCGTTTATTTCATTAAACTATTTCAGGCTTATACCTGTAATCATTGAATTACTGATTTCAACGCATTTAGCGAGTATCTTCGATATTAGTGTTTTCGTTTTCACAGTTATCGATAACATTTGATTTTCCATTTTTACGTATCGTTTTACGGAATATTAAATATTTAGATACGTAGAAATTCTGCTCCAGTTTTTGTTGCTCTTCTAAACTTCCAGCTCCTAAATTCGCAACAGAAGCGAGCAATTAATGTTGTTAAACGCGTTAAACGATCGTGTCATCATTATCTGCTTCGTGGTCATTCTCTTCGTTCCGTGGTAAATGATATAAAGCATGGGAGCGCTTTAGAGCCTGCCGCGAGACATTAACTCGTTTTTCATCGTTCCTTTTTTTCGGAAGCACGTAAAGAGACGATAGAAATTCACAGGAATGGACGAAGAGAACGTGGAAGCAGAGAAACGCAGAAATGGAGAGAGAGGGAAACGTATACCAAACGAAACAGGTCGCTTTGTTGTTAAACGGCAGGAGTTGGAGGGTATAATTCACCGTTGTAACAGACTTTGAGCACCGTTACGTACAAAGATCAAAGCCAGTTAAACCATCCGAACTCCCTGCCAGCCAGAACTATGATATTTTGACGTATTTAATGTTCGTTTCTTGTTAAATGCTGCGTTGATATTAACCAAGAGCGGGCGTGCGTTAACAATTCACCTATGTCGGTCTCTATAATGATACGTTACGCGCGAATCGTTTCTTTCGATCTACAATAAAGTCTATTGACATTTGTACGAAATCGTGACGAAAGATTCTGTGAGGGCTATCGCATCGCGATAAATCTCGTTGACACGTGCTGCTTTAGATAGCTTTAGAAGATTTTCTATAAGAATGTAAGTTCCTTTGATAGAAATCAGAAAGTTCATTAAAATTGATAAACTTAAATAATGACAGCTTGTGACAGTTTTATGAATTTGTATAGATGATTATAATGGTAAACTGTTTGCAAATTCTTTCTTCAAACGATTCTATTAATGTACTGTTAAGCTAGTTTTTGTATGAAGCTTTTGTATGAGAACATAGTTATTTCTTTGTTTCTTTTTCATTATTTCAATGAACCAATAGACAAATCGCTATCTTTATATTACTTGAAAATAGCACAAGCATATATGGTATCGGTTGTTCCGTTGATCTGTTTTAATTTCTTTGCACAGTTGCAAAAATTTCGCATCCTCTTTTTCTTAACATAATTAAATAAGTTCGAATTTGAATTGTATTAAACCTTGCAGATAAAATGTGGATCGTCCGCTGTAATATTATCAGTTCGTATATCCCAAAATCCAAGTATTAATCAATTATGTTTTAACGTCGTACCTACCAATAATTTACCCACGATGGTAAGATAGAAAGGGGTTCCTCATGGGATATATGAACGCTGTAACCGAGGAAGACATTCTGAGTGATTGTGGTTACGGCGATCTTGACATCTTCTGGAAATCCTCGCCGCTTTTCATCTACATTTGTTTAAGAACAGATTTATTTTACATTGACGTGGGTCGAGGCGATCTTCAACTCTTCAATTTTTGACAGAGAATAAAAATCGATGAGTCGTAATCAACTTATCGACTTTTTTAAAACTTGTGTCACGTACCATCGAAGCATAATTGGTCCATATAAATGATTTCGTCGCGATAATTGTTACATGACTATTACGCAGATAATCTTTTACTATAAAATCTTCTACTACTATAATATAAAGTCTCCTTATAATAAAAATGTATTGGAAGATTCGCACATGGCATTTATTTAACAATCCTTTATTTTAAAAAATTCAAAAAGGGTTGTGAAAAATTTTAAAAAAATATTTCTACGTGATTATCCTTCTATTACACAAATAAAAGATATAAAAATAGAAGCTTCCCTGACTAACAACCTTCGAAACAACATGTTGCTCGCTGCAATAGATTTTCCAACGACTTTCGCAACGATTGTTTTCGAAAAACGGTTTGATACGTCTTTATGCTGTTGTTTTGAGTTATCAAATAAAGTTATTAAATTCCATATTCCACAAGAAGGAGATTACCGCACATAGATTTGCTTTGTGGTGCACTGGACTGTATGATTACCGAAGTTTGGAGGCTACAGTGGTCCAGACATTTCATGGGCACCATTCACTTCAGCGGACAAAGCTACACGCTATTTGTTCATAGCCTACGTGGAAATATTCTGTTCGAAGATTCTCACCATTCTGGCTATTGCTGTTGTAACACCTGAACAGCCATCTAATCAAACACTCGAACAATCTCAATCTGTTTTCATGAATTTGTATTATATTAAAACTACCTAACAACGAAGAATCGGAGATAATGAAATGAATAATTATTAATACCTTAATGCCTAATGTTTTAATGCCTTTTAAGTGGTTAATTAATGTTTGTTTGGTAAAAATTCCGCACTAAATGCAGTTTAGGTAAAAGACTATTCAAAATTATTTAAAAACATTCTAATTTTTCAATCATATTATGTGTGTATATATATTAGTAGAACTTTATTGGTAAAAATACATATGATAAGGTTCCATAATATGATCGAAATATCGTTTCTAAAAGGGTGTAGGATACAAGTAACGATTATGATCAGTTTAAGTGTAGGTTAAGCGACTTCCGTCATCATTAAATCAGTCGTGAACGAAACGGGGTCAGCTCCAGGGTACAAAAGGTGTATCGAGGTTCGACAAGGGATCCAATCTACGTCCAGTTGCATTTTACTTACAACTTTATCCGCCCTACTTAATCGTTACTTTTTATCCTTAACGTTAACACATTTGTGTTATAACTTTGTGTCAAAAGCAATCTTTTCTTTCAACTTACATGTATTACGTACTTCATAAACTCACTTTCTTTACATTTATATATCACATTTGAACGATACCTGTCTAATGGATCATCGAAAACAATCGATAATTGGATCCTAATGTAATATTAATCGCTATAATCTTTTGTTTTTGTAAGGGTTGAAGATATCGTTTTCGAATTCAGGAAGGAAAACGTAGGTACAGGTCGTGATTTGCGATTTACTTACAACGAGAAGAAGGAAAATGTAAAATCAGGATTTTCGACAGATGGCCGGAATCTCAGACCTCGGGCCGTGAATACGCGGATAGTAAAGGGAGCGCCAGACCTCACAATTTTACGCCCCCGGCGGACCGCCGATGGAAAAGTTGCGCTCTGAGTGCTCTGGCTTGCTTTTTTGCTCTGAGACATTCGTACCAGCTCGAAATTTTCGAAACATTTCCGTCGACGACGTTTTGTCCATCGCGTCTCGTTCCCCGCGCTCTCGCTTCGTTTCTCTTCCTAACAGAACGTCCTGGCGATTCGATCACTGTCGTGCATACGATCGACGCTTACATTTTCATTATGTAACATTAAAACTAGTTTTAGAGTTTTGATCCGATACTGTTGACTGAGAGTTGTTAATTCTGATATTAAAATAGTAGGACGTTTAAGTAGAAGTGAATTTAGCTTTCAATAGCAAATGCTTTTTACTTTTGAATATCGAATAGGACTGATTGTTCTGCAAAGATTTACAACGTGTATAGACATACAAGATGACAACACGAAATTAATCCAGCGATACGGTTTAGAAAACTAGAGATTCATCTTGGGATTGCTGCAGCGATCTCTTCTCTCGTTTCTTAAAATTTAATATTAAAAGGACACTGGATGTGCAAAGTAATTGAAACGTGTCTTCGATTGCAACGACGTTATCAAATTCTCGTCGTCTGCAGGATTGCCCACAGATCTTCGTTGAATTAATCGAGGGAAAAAGGATCGTCAATTACCGGGAAAATTTTACAGATCCCAGCCCGGGCGAATACAAAAGACCGGCGAATACAAAAATACTCGGCTCCGCTCTCTTCGCCGTATTTATCTGAAATTATTAAAAGAAAAGCATTTTCTTTACGCTGCCACAGTTTAAAACTTGTTCTTTTCAAGCTCCTTACGCTCCACCCTGCTCGATGCTCGCGGACAAAATAAAAGAACCCGTCGAGAAGGAGATGCTGGTTATCCAAGCTTTCAAAGAAGAACTTTTCGCGATTCAAACGACTGGTGGAACGATGTTTTTATACTTTAATTGCTAGAATCGGATCTACAGCGTGCAATTTACAGCGGAGAATAAAATTTATAAATTGTGCCACGTCTCGGATGTTATGAGCTCGAAAAAACGGAATTGGAGGTTTCGAACAATTTGGTAATTGGTGTAAAGTAAATATAATAATAAGTAACAAATAATGATGATAATAATAATAATAAATAATAATAAATAATAAATTATCATTAAAAATATTTCAACGTCCACGATGAAAGAAGGAAAATAAAATGTCTTAATGGTGTTTTAATGGTGTTACTATAATCCATTATATGGGAGTCCCAGTATTTAGGTTCTGTCTCATGTGCGTTAGTAAATCGTAACGCGTGATTGCGCGAAACTGGTTCACCGAAATCGATAATGTATCTAACGATACCTGATATTCCGCATCGAATTTATGCGCACCTTACGTTACATTTTGCATAAAATACGCTAAACGAATATTATTGAAGAAGTTGGGACTATAAATAAGGAAATATCGCGTATTATTATTTTAATAAACGACGCGTACGTTACGCGCTCAATTCGTATACTCGACATAATTTGTTTCTGGAGATGAATATGTTGCGTGAAATTTGCAGCTGTAAATGGTTTCGAGCAATTTTGGATGGGGTCTGATTTATATACTATCAAAGACAATTCAACATTCGATTCATTTTTTCATGAATATCATAAAAATTCTTTCTTTGATACAATTTATCGTAGAATAATGATAAGATTTCATCCTCTTCCCTTTTCCATTTATTTTTCACTTTATGTCAAAATTTAGTCGTACTCTGTTCAAAGATGTTCTGCTCTTTATGATATGATTAAAAATAGAAGGGTTTCAGTATAGGAGGAGGGTGGTTCGAATCACAGCCAAAATTGGCGTGTACCCAAGCAGTAGTGCATATAGTGAATCGAACCGTTCATTTCAATTGCAATAGAGTATGACCGCTACATTGATATTATCCTGCGTATCGCCTTGGGCTGTGTAGAAAACTAAATTCATGGTTTTGGGAGGGAATCGAGTAAGAAGCGAGAAGTACCACAAATGCCATCGGCTATATGAGCTTTAACATCAGGAGAATCATTAAACTAATAATAGAATTCCAATTTGAAATATTAATTCTTGATCAAAGGATCTCTAAGATCTCTTTAATTATTTCTAAAGAAAAGTCTCTGTTCCTGATCTTCCAAGCTAATTTATAATTATGAGGTGTCATAAAATACTTTGTTCAATAATGTACAAAACAAATAAAATGCTTCAGGAGAGGGAGTTTTTTGAACTTGTACTTTAAAGCAACTATGAAGATGTGGCTTAATTTTACTATATAACGAT
Organism: Bombus affinis; assembly: GCF_024516045.1. NCBI lineage: Eukaryota > Metazoa > Arthropoda > Insecta > Hymenoptera > Apidae > Bombus > Bombus affinis. Next base: position 2,275,239 of record NC_066350.1, on the reverse strand, counting down.
AATTACAAAGTTTTACAATTAATTTACACATCGGGGATCACAAACTTCAAAGATGTTAAATTTAGTTTTATGATGAGCTACTTGGTAACCAGCTAATCTTGATTTCATGAGCGAGATACCTAGGCCTAGTTGGTGATTCTTTTTCCGTATAACAATGAGTAAGCACTGCCAGAATCGCTTGTCCTTAACTGTGTATCACGCCAGTAGCCCCACTCTAACTATACAAGATGCACGTAGAATGAACGAGAGGCATAAACAATGCAAGTATCTAGCGGCGAAGGGATTTGAGCACTTGGCACGTAGGGCTCCCTGCAAGCCAACGTCCAATTACCAACTGGGCGCGTATCTTCATGGGGGGTCCTACACGCAATTGTTGTATTTCGCTATTGTTCCGCAGCGTGATTGAGCCCATTGTTTTTCCTTCTTGTAATTATCAGAAATAGAGACTCGAAAGGATTCTAGCGTAGAGGTTCGAGTGGCACGAACCACAAATCGAAAATGTTAGGGGAAGACGTACTTTGAGACACAGAACCGGAGCATGAACGATGAGAATACAAATTTTGTAAACCATTATTATTCTTTTATGAATATTATTAAATTTATCACCTTCTAAGAATTATTAATTAATAAAAGATTTGTTACTCTTGCATGTATTTTATTTCATTTAAATGTACTACATAGTATTATATAGCATTAAATGTATTATATACTTAATATTTCTAATGGAAAATATTATTTAATAATAGCTTATTACTATAGCATTATTATTAATTTAGTTAGGTATTAGTATTAATACGTAAATATTTATGAATCAGTATGATTATATTATAGGGTTTCATCAAGTATGCATTGACACATACCGGTGACACAAGCGTCGAGCTTTTTAGCTACGCAGCTATTAAAATATCACCGGATGCGTCTCGCGGTACTTGTCCGCGAGGAAATACGGTCGCCGTCAATTTCCAATCGCGATTTCGATCGATCGATGGTAGGATTTTCGGGCGATGTACGATGTTGAAATTTCTGAAAATACTCTGAACATCAAACAAAACGCGAGCTTTCCTGTCCGCGGCAGTCTGTCGGCTGTTGCTTCAAAGCCCTGACGTTTTCAATATTTAAAACTGGAGTCGAACTGCATGGTCGCATCCGGCCAATCGTGTGTGCGTCTGCGTTCGTCAGATTGCTACGGACTCCTGGACTCATCTGTCAAATTGCAAACAGCAAAAAACTAGAGATGATTAAGAAATCACCGATGCATTGACGATGATATGTATGGTTTTTCGACGCGATACATATAAATAATATAACGATATGAAACTGAAAGTATGGAAAATTCATTTGATCGGCTATCATTTTGAGTTGAATCGCTTTGAGATGTTTTCAGGGTGGTTAGATTTTTAGGCTGGATAGTTGTTTAAACAATAGCGTTTGTGAATGAATCGAGAAATAAGATATTCCTTTGTTTTATTACAATTTACGTTTTGGACTTATAATATTATTTTGATCTGACATTATCTTTTTATGAAGTATAGATTTCCGAGCGGTGCCTTATATTTGAAAAGGAAACACATTTTTGCGTTATTCGCAACCTGCGACACTGTTAACTGGTTTTTCACGTTTTTCTAAAGAAATGCTCTATGTGGAGCACCTCCTGGATACACGAGAAAAATGTAGTAAATAATTACAGGTTTTCGCACGCGAGATCTTGTCGAGTTTGTAATTAGAATTTTTTGACGCAACAAACTACGTTACAGAAAGAAATAGGTCGCTGGCGATCTTTCTCAACGCGTTCATGCGTAATCGAAATTTTTGCGGTGTGACACTCACGTATCACGTTTCCCTTTCGCTCGAGGCGCAATGGTGTATTATACGTCCGCGTAGAATAAAGATCCTTTGACAAAATTCTCCCCGGGGACTCGCTTTAGGGACGGCTATATGGCCACCAGGAAATGACTGAACTGCGTTAGGATATTAGGTTATGTTAAAGGCGTTTCCCCATAAGAAAGTCGCATGGTTTTCGACGGTCCTGGCTTCTGTATCGTTTCACGTGCTATAACGAGTAGCGATAGTGCACACGTTGCAATAGACGAGTATTATATATTTAACATTTTATTCAAAAACCGAAATCCGCGTCAATCAACGTGCATGATATTTCGCTTGGTCGATTAAAATTGTTTCAGAACATCGTGAAAAACAATTTTCACGATTTATACCTTATAAAGTTCGATTGTGCTGGAAAAAAGTTCGTCTCGATTTCCATCGATTAAAATGTATGAAACACAAACGAAAACAAGCTGGATACAGCAGGTACACCGACGAGTTCGAAAATAATTAATTAACCCATACTCCGCGATTCCTGTTAATTAGCAACGGGCTAAAAAGCGGTGCATGGAAGAGGCCATGGTTAATTTCTCGTTGAACGTCCGACTTGACTCCGGTCCCCCGCATATCCAATATCAACTATGAACCGCTTATTCGTCTCCCTCTTTTCATTTCTTTTTTCGCTGCCTGTTCTCCCTTTTTCTTTTTCTTCTGTTTTTCGTTGCGCGCAGACCAGCAATTTATACACGAGCATCGGGGGAAAAGCGAGAAATATATAATAATAAAGCTCCGGGAATAACCGGAACGTCAGTTCCACGGAGACCGGTCGTTGGCTGTAACCGATGAAGACATAAACCCATGTCCACGCGTAATTTAGAGTTCTTAACTCCCAGTAGGTGGTTGGCCACCACCCGGGGCTCGAGACACCTTATCGTGCCCACGGCTACGAACGTTCCTCTCGTCTCTCTCGTTGTCTCCTTTTCTCTGTCCCTATCCCTATCACGTGCACACACAGGGATTGTGTCCTTTTTCTCTTTCTTGTGCTTCCTTTTTCCTCTTCTCTTCCTTCGCTCCCAGTTTCTGAACGTGGCCCCATTCGGGTTCAACCTGCATGGCGTGTACACCAAAGTATCATGTTGTTTTACAAGCTGCCGTGCGTAGCGATCGTAGCACGCGCAGGATTAGTACGCAACGTGGTTGGCAGTCTGTCTGACCAGATAGGACAGTACACACCGGTGTAGTAGAACGGTACACACCACGTCGGCTCCTCTGAGAAAGCTCGATAGTAAGTAAAAAAGGAGCGAGGCTTTCGTGATAGGACAACGTTTGCACCGTCGGGTCAGAACCGCCGCAGCGAGAGGCAGCCGGTCATCCGGCCCCGATGCACGTCGACATCCGACCTGACACGTACACACCAAGCCATTACTTTCAATTTATGTTCCTCCTGATCCTTAAATCGGCAAACTTTCGGGGACCGCCCGCGGGGCGCTCGAGCGCCGCTAAAATATATATATATCTCGGGTACAAGCACACCACCAGAAGAAGAGAGAGAAGACGCAAGGCGAGGATGTGCACGAGCCCGAGCATGGATCAGTATACGCACAGGTAACGCGACTTCTCGTACGGCAAGAGGAGAAATATGCTTTTGGGGAAGCTGGAAAAGGAGGGTGAAGATCGACTGGATGAGGGACGAAAACCGAAGAGAAATGAAAAGAGGATTGCGACTGTAAGAGCGAAGCAAGAGGATTTAACTCGTGCGTACACGTCCACGTGCGCGTGATCGCGCTGGGTGAGCTCCGTCATAATTTTTCTTTCGACTCGTAATTTTTGCTTTCGTGCGAGCTGGTTGGCTGTAATGACGTCACGTTGTCTACGACAACCGATAAACAGAGTATCCCTGTATAAGTCAGGAATTGGAATCTTACACGCATGCTACGTGATTAGCTGTAATCTTCGCTTCCATCATCCAGATAATTTCAAGTATTTTGCAAAATATACAGAGCCATTTTATTGGAAATCGTTCGGATAAAGTTCTTCTTTTTTCTTTCTTTTCGATAGTAGACGTAGCTTTCTTTATATTCTGGATAGATAAAGAAATAGAAGACAAGTATAATAGTTCTGAATTAAAAAGTCGAGTAGCCAAACAACGATGCTTTCCAGATAGTGCCATGATTCATTTAAGAAAATAAAAGTATCTCTTTTAATATTCGCATAAGTTTTCATGTTTTTAGATATACACGATCTATGGTTCAGAAGTATAAGTGAAAGTTCAACAGCTCAAAGTTTTTTTTCCAAATTCGTCAAAGTATACGAATATAGTAACGAACCATGAAATGATTTCTCTTATAATATTTGGGCAATGGTATGATATTTTTAAGACTACGATTTAAGAGCGAGACCCGGTTTGTTGGCGGTGATCGAAAATATTCAGCCTGAGGCGGCGATTACTCATGAATTTTCATTTATTCACTCGACATTCACGGAAATTCAATACGTTAACTACAGAATCTATATTTTCCACGGGTCCGCTATAAAATAAAGTGGCCCGAGCAATTAGCACGTTAAATAACTTTCGAAGCTGTTGGTTTTATTTATTTTTTTCACTTTTTTTATTCTTCTCTTTTTTTTATTTATCAGTTTTGCGATCCCGCGTTGCTCCGAAAATTGTTCGTTAGACATATTGCCGTCTATTAATATTATCAATGATTCATACCAAATCACGGGTGCGCAGGAATCAACCATTAAAAATTGTTCGGTACTAAATTCACCAACCATTTATTGCTGAATCGCAGAAAGAAAATATACGCACGAATGTGTATAAATAATGTAACGTTAACAAAATAAACCTCGATACGATTCCTCGTGTATATTATTTTCTATTTTCCGTCACTTTGCTTTAAGCATTGAAAATATTGAATCGTTATTGAAAAGTAATTCCGACTATACAATTGTATCGATGATGTTTGATCGTTGAATAAAACGCGTATTTGAGCAAATTTAATTACAACGCATTTGTCATACATTTATTTACTTTACCATTGAAATAATATTGTACTTTATTTCTACGTTCGTTCTCATTTCACGGGGAAAAATGCAAATAGCATCAATCGTTCAATTCATTTAGTTTTCTACAGATATTTTCCGTCGAATAGTTGATTTATTTAAAAATAATCACCTTTAATTTCGGCGTACTTATTTTTAGTTTTATACAAACCATCTTTTATAAAAATTCTACTTTCCACATGGTTGATAAATAAATAAATCAACGCGTTTAAAGTTCGATTATCGTTTGCAAAAAATGATCGCTTCGCACCATGTTGCGGCTTTACTTTCGACGGTTAACACGGTGCCGCGAGGTTGAGCAGAGAAGATGACGCGCGAGCTACGCGTTAAGCGAGCACTAAAAGTTTAATTGGGCCGTCGGACGCGTCGCCGCCAAGTGGTGTAAAGGGCAGAAAACTGGGAGGAGTTGGTGCATCCCTTTCTTCGCGGACGACCTAACGGAAAAGGGGGCAAGTTCTGGAGAAAGCCGGGTTCGTATCCGTTGGTCGGACGCGTGGCTCTGCCCCGTGTGAAAAGGAAGAAGAAGCCAGCCACGGAACAGAGGGGTGGAGGAGGGAACAGGGGTGGGATAGAGGGAAAAGATAGAGAATTGTCTCCGACAATGCGATCCCTTCCAACCTGGTGGATCGAAGTGAGTTTTGAAAATGTATGCGCACACGGCCAGATTCACAAGGAGGGCTGTAAACCCCGCCTTAGGCCAAGCTCGGGAGGGTCCCTTATATTCCGCACTAAATTTCACCCTATACCCGACAGACGACGCTACTCCCTTGCTCCTCGCTACCCCTGACCCATTCCACTTTCCCTCCGTTTCTTCCCTCACCGCCACGACCATGTGTGTACGAGTTTCGTGCCAAAGCAGTGACCCACGAACCAACATATTGGCGTTGTTTGAAGAACGAGAATTGCTCGACGCTCGGTTGGGGTTCCTGCGACAGAGCGGAACGATCGATCGGGTAGCCGCGATCGTGCCTGTTCGCTGTAAATACCGCAGGCCTCCTTTTGATCGTCACGTAGCCGCGTAATGACGAATGCATTCTTCTCTCTTTCCATCCCTCTTCTTTCCCTTGTCTCATCGAGGAATCCCTTCGCCGATAGAATCGCGCTGAATCGTGCACGACGAGACAGGGGACGATTTCCTTTCTTAAGTTGTCACTGGCTCCCCGAATAACGCCGCCGTTTCCCGCTCGATTGCGACTCGGAGGGTGGCTGGTGTATGAAAATACATGTTTCGATCGTTTCAAGATGCTCCCAGATTTTGAGAGGAGCATTCCGTGTGTCATGGAATTTGTAACATATACGAAAATCGGTACACAGAGGTTGATGTTGCCGATTTTTATAGCGCAGATAGTAAAACGAGTATAATTACTGGAAAGAAAATGTAGCAACGTAGGATAACCATAAGAAAAAAATTGACCCATTCTTTAGATCCGTAGAATTCTTTAGAGGTGAAAGGGCAACGAAAGAACCAAGCAATATCGTTTATCGCGTGAAATCCCTCTAACCTCGTAGCTTCTCTACGAAGGATCTTTTCCCAGTGTCCGACCGGCGAATTTCTGGCAGGTCCCCGGTTCTAACCTCGAATTTATTCGGCTCCCTCCGTCGGGATTCCATGATAATTGAGGTCTAGCCAACGCGTATAAGGAGGAATATTTGTTCTCTCCACTTAAAATCAAGCCTCCACGCATTCCCATATTACGCGGTTTCGTGCCGCTGCCGGGCCAGCTCCGCAATGCCGTAGCGTGCGCGCCGCCCACGCTGCATCTCCAGTCTCGCGCGCTCGTCCGCACGCACACGCCGAGCGGAGTGTCTACGAAGTTTGTAATGCGCGGCGAACGGCGCACACCGTGTGTCGGAGAAAACACGACCTCGTGTGCGAGAGCAAACGCGCGCGGCATCACGACGGGACGGACGCGCGTTAAGCGAGGACGAGCGGTGAGTTCACGCATACACGCGCTCTTCGCTTCGCGCACAGATTAAACTCACGCACAGGCCGGCCCCGGGGGCGGCGTGCCAGCCAACTAATGAGAGAGGCGAGCGACCGAGCGCGATGATAAAGTCTCCGGTTCTCTCGAGAGAGTTCTCCGTACCAGGACTCTGACCCGAATCTTTTCTTCTCTGCCGCTCTTTCTTCGACTTTTCTCCTTCTTCTTGTTTCCCTTCTTCTTTGTGCAGGACGCTCGCGTTTCCGAGGAATCCGTCGCATATACATGCTCGGTACATATACATATGTGGTAACAATATACATGTACATACGATCGGTGGGCGGGTTACCGTACAAACGAAACGAGATTGCAACTGAAGAGCCCGTTATCGATAAATTTTACTTCTTGATCTTATGATATATACCCTCGTGTTTAATTGTAACGGAAGCGTAATGAACGCACGACGTCGGCAATAACGCGGATATTAAACGTTCCTCAAGGTAGCCGCCGGGGTTGCTGTTTTTCTCCTCTTGGTCGTTTCACCGAAGAACGAAAGATCGCGCTGCGGAAAAATCGCTTCCTTCTACAGGCAATTATGCTAATGCGTCACTTAGTCGCGCAACCCTGCACGAGCCGTACAGGCTTCGAAGGAACACAAAACCTACTCTCAAACATACTCCGTAGCGCGGCTCGGTGGTCGCGATGACGCTTGTATGTTCTTCATGGTGGTTTCTTTTGCTTGGTTTGCACACCCGTTGCCGCTTTCTTCGACCTCGAACCAATCCGAACAAACTTTTAGCCTGCATCCCGCGTATGTCTCGTAGAAATTCCAGCGCAAGGGGAGTGGATGTCTGGCTTGTGTTCGCGCCGTAGGTGCACCGTCGAATGTTCAATAAGGACCGAACCAATGTTTTATCACGAATTAATAGCTGTAGCCTGTGCACCGGCGTAACGTGCTTCACGACGTGCTTACCTACCGACAATGTTCAGCCTGGAATTCGTGCAGGAGGATGCCGCACTGGTCACTGGGCTCGTTTTCAAACGCTACTCGAGCACGCCACGCCATAGGCTGAACGATTCTCCATAAGCACAGGGCCTACTATGCTACCAGATCCTGCGTCGGAGCTTCGCTCCAACAAGAATTGACACGCGCTTATTAGAATCCACCGGATAATGGCACAAATCGCGCACCACCGTTGGACTTTATTCCTCGCGTAAGATGCAAAGACTACGGTCGAAGTATCGAGTCGTGTGCCGTTTTCAAATGCTACTGGATCACGCCACGCTGCGGGCGATCGGCGTAGCCACGAGAACCGACAGAACGTCGCTCATAGTGGAACGAGTGGCTTGGCATACTGTTATTAGAATCACCCTACTTATAGGAACACAAGTACCTATTCTTATATGCATACGTCTTTCCGTGTTTTACCTCGCACGGATGAGCGCTAATTTCGGGACGCTTCGGTCTATCGAGGATCGAGATGTTGCGAGACTTGTGGTTTCGACAGTGGAACATATTGTTATTCAAAACGTCGCGGTCGAGAAATTTTCCTGGAGGGTGGAAGATATCAGCTTTCCTTGGTCGAGTATTCGACGAAAAATTACGAGGACTTGAGTTGCACTCGAAGGATGTTGTTGGAACAGTTAATTGTACCTGTATCGTAATTTCATGGATACTCAGTGTGTATCCTTTTACTGGAAGAGCGGTTGTTATCTAATTGGCTGAAACAATATCGATATATGTAAAGTGCAATACGTAATGCAATAATCGATTATCCTTTTATTTCTTTATTAAATGAAGAAATATCATCGAACAGTAATAGTTAAAGTTTTACAATAGCGTGAAACGCTTAATAGTTTGTTAAATTACATTTAAAAGTGAATCTAAAATTCTCGACGTCCTTAGTCACTTGAATATTAACAATACCTGAATTGATATTTTCACTTTCTAGAAATAAATTGTTTCTCTCAATTCTAGAGAAAAAAATACAATCTCCATCACGATGGAAAGAAATCCGCGATAATATCGTGCTCGATATTCCATTCGCGCTGAAACGCGAACCCTCTTACAAAAATATCGTGGGGCTTCAAAGGGCGGTAAACCCCGTTCGGATTCAAAGTAGTAAGAAATCACATTTCAACCGAACCCACGGAGTCCAGACGTTAGGTAAACCAACAATTTGCATGCCATTACCGTGAGGCGTTTGTACTTTGTAGCGGGGCGTTTTGCCGTGGCAACCGAGACTTGTTTATTGTAATTACGAAAGTTCGACTTCCAGTCTCTTATCTCAAAGTCTACCGTCGAAATTGAACGTGCAAGGACCGGAAAAAAGTATCGGATATTTAATGGAATAAATTACTATTACTTAATCGTATTTATTACGTTTTCGTCATATTCGTACTTGTCGGAAATCACGATCAAAAGGCAATTACTTGTAATATGAAATCATCGAAAGAAATGATAATTGCAAAAGTTTTTTATAAACTTACTATGTAATTTGTGTCCGTCGTATCGCATAAATTACCGTTATCTTTGAATCAATCCCGTTCAACCGTGAACGCTTCACGTTTAAATATTTTATAATACATTCTTTAACAGGATGCTTATTGACACAATGTAGTAAACATTTAAACATTCGTTTATGTTATTGTCCTTAAATAATCTCAATTTAAAAAGAAATTCAGTATTAAAAAAAAAAAAAAAAAAGAAAAAGAGTTTACAAAAAGATCGGAACAATGTGATGCAGTCTCGAATCATTTCGTGGGTGTAATCTTCGAAGTAGCGTGGGGTAACGAGCCGTATTCGAGGAAGAAAAACGTTTGAAAAGACGAAATTTGCCACGCGCTTAAGTCAACAAGCTCTTCACCGCCCGCGGAGGAAAAGAGGAGAGGAGGTTATTCAGTGGGCTTTCAAGATGCACGAATGTTTTCAGAAAAATCAGCTCCAGATACGCACATTTTTATGGTCCTGACGGCGGTAGCGCCTGACAGCCTCGAGCTGTTCGTGAAACGTGAAAGGATATACATGGAGGACGCGTCGCGTTTGCGGTCCTCATGATCAATAGGGATCAGTATCGATTTCGAAGGATCTGTTTATGGCAGTAGACGGATCATCCGGGATCTATTGATTCTGTCGTTCCACCAATCGGGATCTTTCGTTCGCGTATAAAGTTGTTTACGCGAAAAAGACTGCTGTAAAAGAGAAACTCGGATGGAAAATGGAATCATGTCAGGTTGAGTTTGTTACACTAACGCATGTAATGCTATGTGTGAAATTCGTTATTTTTTATCTCGTTCCAAATGTTATTTTACAATAAATCGAACGATCAATGAAAGATTTGTGTTTAAATGTGCTGTGAAATATTTTTGCTTAAAAATATGAAAGGTATAAATTTGATCAAATAAATTTGTCGCTATCCGTTATAGAAGACTATATGTAAAAAGAAAAATTATAATTTACGAAATTGTTTGAATCACATTTCCATTAAACGAGTGAATTTACGGAGAATTGATTTATCAAGTATTTCGCTTAAACATCGTGAGAATGTTAATATCAATATTTATTTGTTGGAGAGGAAAAGATGGATATTACAGAGTAATCAAGTTTATACGCGTTTCGAGTATGTCTATTAGAATTTGCCAGAGTTATAGACACATCATTCAACTTGCTGCGACGCGGAAACCACTTAGACACGGCCAAAGTTAGGTCATCGCTTCGGATTATTAGGTAATTAGGGTAAGATGGTCTCCGTGACCATCTCGATGATGGAGAGGGGCCACAGTATATGCCAGACTACCTACCGATAGATAAACACATGGGCAGATTACACAGCGCTCTCGGCTCTTGCATGGATATATGCAATTTAACTAGTAATTTCTAACTTACACCAGCTTAACTTTGGGAGTAATGATGTAGTAGTTAAATCGCATCACACGAGCGAGTTATGGCGTTATAATGTGATGTGTTCTGGAACAAAGTGGATTATAGTAGATTTCTTAGAGAGTGACTTCTCGGTTAGCTGTTGAAGTTTGGTTACAGGAAAGATTCTGTCTTTGACCGTACGTACGTTGTTCAACGAGGTAAGCTAATTTCTTAATGGCTTTCGTCGTGAATAGCGTTAGACGGGGGAAATTAAATACAAAAGAAACTTTATCAAGTATGATCACTATAGATCGTAGTATATGGTTTTTTTCGAATCCATAGTTTTACTGCGATACACACGCATTTACGTCGTCTTACCAGTATTATCAACATTCTCTGGAATATTTGCAACTTTGAAATCTGGGAAGTACTTAACATTTCCATAATTCAAAATCAAATTTGTCTTCCTCGCATTATGATTAGGTTCATATTACAAGGTGCATCAAGTGTTTCTTCCCTCCTCTTTGGAGTAATCTCTTCCCATTCTCGTTTACAACTATCATTAGCAACATTCCACGCGCCCTTTCGCTTTCCGCCTTTCATTCATTACTACGTTTTTACACGTAAACGTGTTTTCTCGCTGTAGTAGCCAATTTCTCAGAATTCTGTTCGCTCTGCACCCTTAATCGCATCCTCTGCGACTTTAAAAAAGCTTACTCATCGATTCGGGAAACATAAGGAAAAAACATAACTTAAACACCATAATAACCGAACCTCATTTGACATTCTACTCGCACTGGACGTTAATTCATGCTCTCGAGCGAGGAAGAGGCCGGACAACTGGCGGCCAGTGATAGGTAGATACAGGGACGACGAGAACTTTAATTCCCTTCCTTTGAACATCCTCCTTGTCGAGGAGTTTGCATATCGTATTGGTTCGGTGTCTGCACAGTGCGCATTGTTCGTAGAGCAACACAACTACGTTCGAGATATCGAACATCTACGGTGCTATGCCAAGCCAGTGACGACTCTACGAAGGTACTCGACTCGATTTGACCCGGTCGACCCACTCGATGTTGCTTGGAGTTCGAGTTCAATCGGTTGGTCTCGTTAATTGCGCAACGCCGATCCGTTGTTTGTCGATCTTGCATTTCTCGCTTCTTTCTCTACGGGCTATTCACGAACCATCGTGGATACCCCGAAGGATCGCATCAGGTTGTTCCTGGGCGCTAATATAACACCGGTGCTTCCTCCTCCTCGATCGAGTCACGATTTAACATAGGCGTGGTGCGCCGCTCTCCGGCAAGAAGATGGACGGTTTGACCTCTTGCGCGAGTTTCGAGTTCGATCAGGGTAACTGGAGGCACGTTGTGACGTGTATCGTGGCTTTTTCACGAAGGTAATCACTTTTCTATGGGATTTTAAAACACAAAAACGCTACGAGTAACGGTTAATATATCTTCTGTGGTTTGGTTTATTATTGATCGCAATGACTGATTGTTTGCCTTATTCGCAATGTCTTCCCGGATGTTATGCTACTTTCTCCGATCGAAAACGTTGCTGGTAACGCTGGAATTCATAACATGTTGAGCAGAAATCGATTTACCATTACCATTGTAAAAATCGCAGAGAATCGATTTCTTACGAGTTTGTAGAGAAAGGAACCACTATCCGGGAGATCCGATGAACTCAAGATTCATGGTATTCGTGACAAGGGCTAGAGAAAGAAGAATGCAACGGGAGCGTACATAGAACGGCAGAAAGCCAGAAGTAGATACAGGGTAAAAAGACAAGGAATGAAGAAAATGAGAACAGAAACAGCGACGGTGTGAAGACCTGCCGAAATCTCCAGAGGGAAAAACAGAAGCCTCGTCTTGACGTGTTCTTCTTCACTTCACTCCTCCCCGCTCTGCCGCTTTTACTCCTTCAGTTTGCACCCTTCCCTTGATCTTTCTCTCATTCTAGAACCGGGGGTAAAAGCATGTAGTGGGATGGGCAGTAGAGGTAGCGACAGCAGGGCTGTACGAAGAAAGGGGCTGTAGCGTGGTAGTCCCAGTTCGCTGGGGACAGGATGGTGGGGTGATACGAAGTCGGGCTACGTACAGTAGTAGCGTAGTAGTCGCTCGTCAGGAGGGATGATTGTAGAAGAGGAAGGGGCATCGATCGGTCATGCGCAGACGATGCTAAGCATTCGTCGTCCTTTTCGTATTACGCCGTACAAATGTATTGGCGTCATACAGTCATACAGTTCGTTCTAGGATTAGAGGTGCGGAGGGTGTGGTGTGCGGAAACCAGCCCTCTGTCCTCGTCACGCACACGCATACACGCACGCATCGTCTATGCGACAACCAGGAATACGCGTCGATCGCGTCTTCGATCTTGTACGTTCGTTGTATTTTGGATCTCTTTCACCTCCTCCCTTTTCTTTTTTCACTGTTAATTCATATGCGAATACATATCGGTAGACATCCTAATTTCAACACCACTCGAATATTATAGCGCATTTTTTTAAGTTTCTGCTTCTAAATATGGTCTTGTTTCGTAAAAGTCTCTGCTGTGGTATTTTAATATATAATTTGAATACAGTGACACGAGTTTATCGACCAATGTAAATACAGGAAGAGAAAATTGTGAAATCGAGAGCAGAGAAGAGGATACGCGATCGGTAGGTCGGTTGACGAAGCTCGGCGCGTTAAACGAAGCGCGCTCATATAGGTTATATCGCGCAATCATGTAGGTTAGGTTAGGCTATCCCCGCCGGCAGCTGCGTACAGTAGGGAGGCCGCGCAGGGTCCGTCATGTGACTGGAGGCGGAGGCACCACACCCCCGTGGGGTGCAACGAGTAGGGGAAGGTTGGTGGTGGACGCGCCGCAGGTGCGGGCGGGCGGGCTGACGAAGCGAAAGGGAGGATGAGGAGGTAGGGAGCGTGGTTTACTAAGGGTGGCTGTCGAGAGGAGTTGGGGGGCGCCGCGGCGCCTCTCTTGCCTCAAGCGCAGTGCGACGTCGCGACGCGCCACGTGCGGTGGCAACACACACCGGGGGAGGTACAACGTACAAAAGTCACTTTCTTCCTTCCTGTCGTGTATCGTCGCGCTCGTCGTCGTTTCCATCCTCGTTCTCGTCCACGCGTCTTTATATCGCGGCACACGGGCCACTGTCTTCTATTAGTATCCACAAAATTTCGTGTTCTCCTACTGCCAACTGGTATCGTAGTGTCTGTCGATTATACGAGCCATCGTCTAAGTAGTCACAGCGAGGGTGTGAGAGCGACGAAGAGAAATAAAGAGAGAGTGAGAAAGGAAGGTAGAGGGAGAACGGAAAGAAGGAGCGAGAAAGAGAGGGAAGGAGAGAGGCACGAGTCGAAGGACGAAACAATATCGCACAAGAAAAGGCGAAAGGTAGGGAGGGGGGAGGCGAGTAAAAGAGAGGGCAAGAAGGGGATCGAGAAGTCGATGAGAAAGAGAGGAAGACGCGGGTTGCATTTCGAATTAGCCCTTGCTAATCTAGCCGAGGATTAGGTTACCGGGCCTTGGTCGTGTATGTGAGTAAGCGTGCGCGAGTGCGTATATTCGAAAACAATAGGGCAACCGAAAAGAAAGAGAGATCGAATTGATTTTCTCGTTAAAAGTTAACCTGAAAACCGTTTACCGTGTCGTCCTTTCGCGAATAGGACAAAAAATCTTTGGAAACGCGACGACGTTTTAGCACCAGCACACACATTACAGTTACGTTTGGAGTCGCGACGCACACGCTTTCCTTGTGTTTCGCGAGACGTGGACACGGTGGATCCTCGCGGAGCTACTGACACGAGTGAGAGGAGTTGTAATTTTGTAATCTTGTTTACGCGATTCTAAGCGCGAATCAAACCACGTATCGAGTGTTTTTCTTCGAACGACCCCTCGTGACGTGTGGCGTTACTCCGTTTTCGCGCTCAAAAAACGTCTGGAACTAACGACGCTGTGTCGCTGTGATTTCAATCGTATGGTCGTCTGGGCCTAATTCTGGTGTGTTTCGGCGTGAACAATCTGTTAATTTATTCCAAGAAACTTGTGGTGAGTACGTGAGAAGTTTCTATTCTGTTTTACTGCTTTTCGTGATTTCTTTCTCCGGTTACGTGACATTTAAGGTTATCTGCCAATGAGTATAGGTTACGTAAGCTTGTTCCGTTTTCAATGAAAGAAGACCCGATGCTGTTTTTGTGTAATTGATCGATATATCGAGGAGTTCTAAATCAATTTCGTGACTCACTCCAGTTTGTTCTTAAAAACTCTATAATCTAGACTCAATAATAAAGATATTTATTTACATAATTTTTATGTCGTTCGTATCAAGCCCTCGTTAAATTCCTGATTTATCATTCCAAGGTACTTAATATGGAAACGTCATGTTAAAAAGTGAAATTTACATAATTCGTACTTTCAAGTGCTGATTACGCCCAATTATAATCGTAATATCTACACGATAAGTACCATTAAACTATTGACGACCATGAGCATGTATTAATCGAATCATTACCTGGAATATAGCGATATAATAAATAATTTAAATAACGAAATTACGTATTTTTTGTCGAATAGCAGAGCAATATCGACTTACGAAATCACCGTGTACCGGGATAACTCGAGTTATCTTTTCGTTTCGTGAAAGTGTTTACAATTAAAAAGTGGTCGTGCCACCTCGGGGAGCCGTATTTAACTTTGCTTAACTAAGTTCTCTATCCGTTGACGGAGCGCCCGGGGGATTTGAAACGACGACAGTATAATTCACATTTTTTCGAACAACTTTCAGTTTTCTTCTTGTCCGTGCCTTCGTATTTATCTTAATCGCTCGTTTCTGAATTCGGCTTCTATTCAGGCTGTTTATATGTTTTCTCTTACATTCCACCAAACTCTCTACTATCTTCATACGCTTGTATTGTTCTTTAATTTTTTCGAATACTTGTTTCGGTAGATTTGTTGTAAAATTCGAGAAATCATGCTTTATTGTAAGCGCGGATTATAACGCTCGAGCTTTTAGCATTGTTACCGTATAGAAATAAATGCATACATATCGTTATTAACACATTCGGAGTTGTTACATATAATCGTCCTCGTTCATTTCAGCGAATTTCATTTTATTTCAAAACATGTTAAGTGTATAGTAAAGAACCACTTCCGCATAAACATTGCATTGCTCGGTTAAAATTAGCGATATTTCCATTAGTTTGAATTGTTTGCCATAAAAATTTATTTTCGTTGAAGTAAATATTACCTAAATTTAATCTATTAGGTTTATCTGAAATTGAATGCTTTCAATCGTAGAATGCTTACATATACGAATTGTTTGTGTTTGTTCATTTGTTTCTGTATAAATGAAATTTCTTTTATTGTCTTTTGAAATATAGCATAGTAATGAAGGAATGAAAACAAGAACGAAAATCGTAGTAATAATACAATATGGCGCAATAGAAGAAATATGAAACGAATGGATAATGATGTAAACGGCCACGTAAGCAATTAGTTGTATTTTAAGCTTTAAAAATAGAATCAGTGTAATTAATTATTTTGGCATATGTATAGGTATGTTTCCTTCTTTTTAGTACCTATTCTACACCGTAGTTCTCACAATGTTATTATAATATGCAAATCCATAAAAATCTCTTTTCTACCTTTTTTCTATTAATCGATCCTGTGTTTCCAATTGTATATGGTAAAATTCTTATCAAATATGTTTGCAGGACATTTTTCACGTTGTGGAAGCCACCGACGGAAGATGCCGCCTACCAATCAGCTCGGGACGTGAGTGAGAACTTTCATATTGACGAAGTGCCAACTGGCAACGGGTTCTGAGGATCTACAATATTTTCTCAATCACGGAGGACACTAACAACAATATGTCTTATCTCGCTCTGGACTCCAATGCCTGGCAGGTAAGTGTCAATTTCAATTTTTACTTGCGTTTTCATCAAACCGCAAGCTACAACAGAAGTAATAGAACGGTCAAAAATCTATTGTTACATTCTTACAAAACAAATTGATAATTCTTGTACACATAAAGTACCATGCACTAGTTGCTAAAGTATATTGCCATTCGTATCTTTTTAGATTCTATTTTGCAGATAATAGAATAATTTCTACCAAAGATTGTTATAATACCCATTCATGGAAAAGTGTAACTACTGGTAATTGTTCCCACGATCGTTTTGTTATTACTGGCACAGTCTGTACAATGTTCTTCCTACAATGGAGAATAGTCGAACGATTCGAGTGGCTCAATTAATTCGGCTTTTTCGACACGCGTTAACTGTGCAAAAGTTAAGAGAAATGCTTGACGAACTGTGGCGTATAAAAGTCGGTTGGGATTATATGTAAATGCAATTACATCGTGTAAATACGTAGTTGTATGACGAACAGAGGTAACGCGCGAAGCTGTGTCGCTTAATTCGTGGAAAGTGCAATAATTTAGATGGTAAATATTTGTTGACGAATAGATTGCTTTTATGGGTGCCGCGTTGTGCACGCGATGAATTTGCGTTGTTCATTTTGCGTTGTTAGAAATCACTGGTGTGTTGAAAATGCTAGTATAAAATGTCTAGTACGCGGACGCGTTTCGCAAGTAATATTCAGTTTCTGTTCGCTGCAATTGAGATCGAATATTAAATAGCTCAGATAAGGGCGCTAAATGGGTCTTGTATAATATGTATACTATTGTTGCGCGATAAAATTTGATGGAACCTGTAATATACATAATTTTCTCAAACAATGTGATTATGTTATAACGGATGATCAGCTATTCAATGAACTGAAATAGGAGTAGCTTTTAGTCCGGAATTATCTGTCAATATTACTCTCTCTATATATATCCGTCTTTTTAATTACTCAAGCTTTATTTGAAGTTTTTCTGTTAATATTTGTGCACCGTATAAATGTATATATCGCGTGATAAATATGCTGAACAACACAACAGATATACCATAAGTAAAACAGGACCAATATTAGACACACAAACCAAACGTATGCAAAAGAAAAAAACACCTATTTGCTACAATTTAAATTTTTATTTATGAGCTTCCTGCGATCCACAGGTTTTTTGATAAAAAATTTCGTGTTTCACGAGAAGGGGCAAACCACCTCCTTGCTTAGACTACTTAGTAGTTTATATTCTGTTAATTTTCAATTCGTAAGATTAAATAAAATCCCGTAAAATTCGTTTAATTAAATCTAGCACTTGATTTCTCCGAAATGCAGACGGAATTCACTTTCTGTAAAAGAACGCCACTTGAATAGATATCCGACTCTGAACAGGATTTTTAAGATCGTCGGTCGCGTGCCCCGATTTCGAGCTATTACCATAAAAGAGAACTCGTGGATCGTGTTGAACGCTCAGTCGGACGAAACGAGCCGGTGCAGCCTGTTACCTCGGGCATTCCTAATAAACGTCGCAGATCACCGGGGACAGATCAATCTTCTTCCGTGATCGCGCGACGATCACCGAGGTTCCTCCCCATTCATAAAGCAGCCAACCAGGCGACAGATACGGATCGAGCCGCGGCAACTCGGCTCCCTTTTCGCCGGTTAATTCTCCGCTGTAGTTGCAGTCATTATCGAGGCAAATTAGCGACGCTCGATTCGCGTCCCGACATTCTGTATGCGATGTGGGGAACGAGTTTGCGCGATTACGCCCGTTGAAAAACGATGCCGTGTGCAGAGATGAGCGTAAATTAGGCAATGTTCAACCAGCGATTGTCGAGCTTAGGTTTATCTTAGATCTGTTGTTTCATGAGATTAAGAGTAACGTTTTTTTAATTTTGTCACATTGTTAAATTGGATATTTGCTTTAGAGAGTAAGTTGGATCGAAGCAGCTTCTTAGCTGTTATGCGTGACAATGACAGATTTCTACTATGAAATTTAATTATTTTAATTACAAAGTCCATTGTTGACATTTTCTTATATGAGGACTAATGGGTATTAAGATACATTTTATAATTTAAGGTAAATGTTCTTTGGTGTAATTTTGAAGGTAAATTAGTCAATTATAATGGTGAACGCTTAAAAACAATTAACCCTGTGAAGAAAGTTACCAACATAAGCAGTTTCGGAGTAAATCAGCTGCTATCGAATCAGAGATGGTCATGAAAAATTAATCGTACACATCAGACTTTCGTTTAGAAGAAATTTCTCTCGAAGGTAAAAAGTTAATAGGATTGCAGGGAAACCTAAAAAAGGTCATTCGTGTGGTGAAAAACATCGGTAATCGTCGAAACATATTCGACACAGTATGGCGGGTATCAAGATTCCCCTTCGGTAGTCACGGAAATCACATAGCGACGGCAGGAAATGTAAGGCCTTAACCATAGCGGATAACGGAAACACGTTTAGGCAGACTCAATCCATATCGAATTATATTGTTAGAGAACTTCACTAGCTTTACCTAGCTTGCCTAAAAGACGGTAGTTTTGGCATCGTAGCCGCCTCTTCCGGTCCGGAGAATACACAGTTAGAATTCATTTTTCAACGTTTAGCCAGGTTCTATTTTCGTAAACATAACGCTCGAATTATCATTTTAATATTAAAGATTCTGTAGTTTGCGATTCTTATTATATCTACATCTCAGATGTTTGAAATCTCTACTCTTTATTTCAATCGATTTCGTGATAAATTACTTACTACATCTTACTACATCTTACTACAAAAAGAGAATTATATCGCGTAATACGTTTAACGAGATATTGCGTTTAATGAATAATTCTGTATTAATAAATTCCAAGCAGCATATTGAACACAATATATGTAATTAGTAATTGATAACTCTTTTCTCTTAAATATGAATTTTTGAAACAAATGTCGTTGCATTTTGTATTTACTTGCAAGTAGAGCCCAATCTTCAAAATGAGTAAAACAGCGTGTCAAAAACAAGATAAAAATATAGAAAAAAGAAGAAAGAACCGAAAGAGAGGGTAGCATAGTATTTACACATTTTCCAATAAAGTATGATGCGTACGCGTGGCAAAGGCAAGCGTCGGCTTGTGTCTTTGCTTGAAATAACAGGGGGTGCATCGAACGTGGAATTAATACTTCGGTCCCACGTGTTGGATTTGTTACTCTTTCTCTCTTACTTTCACCTTTATCGCGTTTTATCTTTGTCCCCGTTTGTTTGTCCATCCGTCCTCTGCGATTTCCACCAATCTTCCCTGATCGAACCGGCGTAAAGGATAGGGAAACCACCAAAGCAAGCAGTATGTCCACTGAACAACATACGAGCAATATTTCATATAGGTGGCCGGGCGCGTGTGCACGCACGTGCATTCGTACACGCACGTGCTTTCTCTCGGAATCAGATGAGTTAAGAGGCTGAAGCGCGGTTTCGTGTCCCCCGCATATTTGTCTTCGCTATCCACTCGACTTTCGCGCTCGTGTTCGCGCGTTAAACCGACGACTTGTGTCGTAGGGAACAGAGTGCGTTCTTCGGCTTCGATTAAATGAACAATGTCCGGACGAATTTTACGATTTCCCTCCAATCCTTTTGATGGCGTGACAGGTACGACATAAATTGTCCCTCGTATTGTAAAAAGTCATGTAACTAGCATCTTCGTTTTAGTCATTCGATGCCTTGTCTCTGTCGCAACGAATATTAAAACATTTATTGATTGATTTTTAACTTTTAAATATTGCCCAATAATTTTTCCAATTTTTAAACTGTTGGTAAACTATTTTAGTAACGAATAAATTATATTATAAATATATATTATCTCCGATATATTATCGTTTACAAAATTTAAAAAATAAATAGGTTATTAGTTCGCCAACTGACAGTATTTGTAAAATTTTCTGTGAACTGCGTTAGCTCCGACATTATAGCGTTATGGAATATAAGATCCAGCACCTGTTAAACAGCATTATCCGAGATGTATAAAGATAAATCTGTTCGTTTGTCAGATTGTCCGAAAACGATATCAATTAATTCAGTATGATCGATATCTCTTTTACTTGAATTTGAACTCGCAGAAAAGTAAAGTTGTTTGCTTAACACTATCTCGATGTAAGCAATTGCCTCGCAGATTGGTCGCTCGATTACTCCGATTATTTGTCTCTTCATCTTAGCCTAATGCGTGATTCACTGTTTTGCATGGTGAACGAGACAGGAACAGTTGGTGGCTACATCAAAAACTCGGCGCACTTCAAAGTTGCTCGATCTATGGAGCAGCTCACGAGGTACAGGAAAAGAGAGGGTTGAAGGTGGGGGTTGGATGGCTCGTTTGCGCGGCGAGCGACGTAATGGAGGGTAAGAAAGAAAAGGAAGGGTGAACGAAAAATAAATGATACCCGAATTAGCGTAATCGTATGATGGTTTCACGAGGGAGATTCTCGCGCACCGAACGGATATCACGAGGGACGAGAAATTGAATTTCGATTTCATTCCGCCGTTTGACGTTTACCGCTGCGCGGCCTCGAAGATTTGCAGATTGTACAGCTGCCAAAACTTTTGGAAGGAATTTTTGATGTCTAAAAAAATCCATTCAGATATGTATGTCATTTTGAACGTGGAATAATATGTTGATAATGTTTAACTAAATAACATCGAAGCATAGATATTATATTTTTCCTCATTATCGATGTTTTATTGCTATGTTTTACACAATAAGATATATAGATTACAGAAACTTATGCTTAAACTGAATGCCTTAGAACGATCGATGCAACTGTGTAGACCTGTCAGAGATCTACTGGAATAGAATTTGTTCAATCATTGTTTATTCTGCATGAACGCAACACGAAAGGAGAAACAGGGAGTCAGAAAGAGAAAGAGAGAGGGGAGAGAGAGAGAGAGAAAGAGATAGAGAAAGAGAGAGAGAGAGAGAGAGGCAGGCAGGCATGTAGTGTAAACTAAGCTCGCTTTGTTAGCGTTCAAACTTCGATGTAGAACGGAACCGGAATTCTCTAAAACGGCTGATGTTCAGTAATTACAGCTCCACGGGCGAGTCACGTACGCAGCATGCCGCACGCAAAGGGTTGAATAAAAGATGATGAGCTGATGTTGGCCGAGCCACGGCGATGCCAAACATCCGTGATACCCCTTGGAAACGTTGGTTAACCCAGTGACAATGCGGAGAACGAGGTCCATTGTCACCCCCATCGGGTACAAAGGGCTGTGGCACTTTGTTCATGCGCGCTTATGTACACCGAGCATGTTACGAGACACATTCCTGTATAATGCAGAAGGCAAATTCAGTTGCACGCGTTTCACGGTGTACTGCAATTCTTCCGTCAGAGATAACTTTCATGACTTTTCGAGTATGCGCGAGAAACTATTAGAGAAACGAAATGAGCGGAGCGAGTCAGATGAAAATGTGGATCACGGTGAAAAATGATGATAATATAACGCAAATCTCCAAAGGTAAAACGACTCGTAAACTTTCAAACCTTTTGCAAATAAAATAAAACAGAATCACTCGTAAAAGGGTGACTCGAAGATAATCGTTCCTTACTTAGAAATTAAAAAATTGAGAATGGTCTAAGGAATTTAGATGAAAAATGACAGAAGAAAAAAGTCAAAAGGTGTCACATATCTTCCGCAATAATAATTTTTCTAGACTGTTTTCATTTGGCACGGACGTCAAACGCGACGCGCCGTGATCAGTCAAGCGACGTCGGCTTGTGTTTTAGTCTTTAACCCGTTCTGCTTCCAGTAATTAAGACTGGAGCATAAAAAAAGAGAGAGGAAGAGATGAAGGGACAGTGGGGAGAGTGGGCGAAGCGAAAGTAGTCGGGAAGGGATTGAAGAAGGAGAGCAAAAATAGAAGAGTGGGTGGGTAGTAGGTGGCATAGGGTGGTTGGTGGTAAAGGTGGTGCATCGAAGTGAAAGGAGAGAAAAAGGAAGGAGGTGAACGTTGAGGCAGTAAAGGGGAGAAGGGCAGGGTTGGTTGTACGATGACATGCTCCTTTGTTCTGCCCTTTTGCGGAAGACATCGTAGCGAGTAGCATTTGCAAGCACAAAGAGAAATAATGACTAGTCCAGTGTTCAACTAATATTTGCTTCCAACTTTTCCCGAGATTTTTTCTCCGAGAATGCTTCCCTTTGTCATTCGCGAGAGCCGGTAGACACGACGTTGACGATGCTGGCCCGGTTCGGCTTGTCAGAAAAGTGTTCTGACGCTCGTGGAGGAGGATCATCGCGTCGTTGCAGAAAAACTGGACTTAAGATGGCTCGTGCCACAGTCTGTGCTATCATCTTATGTATCACGGAAACAAAAGATTATACTTTTGCTCGGTCCGTTGTTTGGCCCTGTTTCGTTCTATCTTTTTCTTATATACGTATCTAACAGACAGCACGTACTACAATTGACTTTCTCGTTCGCGCTCGCCACCTTGATTTTTTCCTTCTGTTTCTACTTTTCTCCTTTCTTTCTTCCATCTTTCAACTCTTGAGATTAAAGAAACTTTATTCCTCTTCTTCGGTGATTTGTTGCAATCCATTCGTTACTGCTCGCAGCGTTTCTCATTGTTGTGACTGCTAATTTATTTTATCCAGAGTAGCTTTGTGGTGCTTTGTGGATAATTCGAGGGTAAAGAAGAGTTTAAGACGCAGATGATCTGACGGCGTTTTCTAGACGACAATTTCTTTCGTACTTTCTTCTTCGTCGAAGAAAAAAAACTTGAAATATTATTTAAATATTTCCCAGTGGTGAAGCGATCGTAACAGTGAATTTCCGAGGTTTTTCATGGACCACGAGCTCGCGAACTGCACGTCGGTAGAAGGGTGACCATTGAATCTACCCTATATCTAGTTTAGTGATCCTGGTTTTTTGAGGGTGGTAGTTGCTGGTCGCAATGGTGGTGGTGAAATCGAGTTAGCCAAATTAACCATGAAATAGACTCCCTCCGCCCTAGTGTCTGTCTATTTCGTCAGCCGTTCGTGTCGTTCGCATCGTTCCACGACCACTAACCAAAGCTAACCAGTCCCCCAGGGCTTTTTAGGGCCACTGCACGCAAAATTGAAGTATCAGGTCCAAAGAAAATGTAGAAACCGTTCTGCGTGACGTTCTTCGGTATTTTGGATAATCGATACTGATTTCGATGATAGATCGGTACATCTAGAAAAAAATCATTTTTCTTAAACAGAGTGCAAAACATATTAATTAAGTAATAATCAAAGGAAATTATCAAATTTTTACTATTTCCGAATTCTTATTATTTAAACAAGTTCGAGATTCGAGTATATGCGAGGATAATTTTAGCCTAAAGCCTTTGCAAATTGCTCCGCGAAAGGAAAACTGTAACACATGGTGTATAATTAGCAAAATCCTCTGTTTCTAACGTGCATCACTCTTTGCAAGGCCATTGCGTACTTAAGCGTTGGCTATCTTTAATTATTTCTGTAACCGTTAATTAGTTAAATGGCAACTACTTTATGTCGTACGTTCCTCACGAAAAAGAGAAAAGAAAAATTTCTACCCATGCGGTTCAAGAGCCCAAGTGAACATCTCCCTGACTTGATTCATGGGCACGATGATCCCATTGACAAATAAGAAGGACGCGGGTCGGCCTTTTTCTCATTAGCGGCACTTTGAACTAACCCGCCCACGTTATGACAAACTAGATTAATTTTCTGTCCAAAAGGGACCGCCTTCCCGATCGTTTGTTACGAAATTTCGACTGTCAGAAATTGCCGTGACTGGTAATGGTAAAAAACCTTTCGTTTAACCGATCGCGCCGCAAAACACAGTTGATCCTGCGATTTAGAACGATTCGTCGTCAACGTTTTTTTTTTTTTTTACTCTTTTTTGTTCGATGTAACATTTGTACACGATCTCAATCGAGTTTTCGTCGTTGAACGTGATTGTTTCGATTCAACACGGCACGCTGGTTAAAAAACTAACGTAAATTCAACGACAACGTTTCGAGATGACAATTTTCATTCTCGAATTACGTCGCATGTCGAACATTCGTAATCGAGTCGGTTCGTTTCCATCTCTATTCTATTCGATTATAAAGGTCTCGCGCTGAAAGGCGGTTATAAAATAATCGACAACGAATAACATCAGATATCACGTATCGCCAGTGAATTATCTTCGATAAGAAATTTCATCAACATACGGTTTTACGAACGTCCGCGCGTGGACAGTTAATTTTTCGTATTCAATCGGGACCGCGTTTCATAGAACGCATAGCCAATAACAGAAACTGCCGAGCTCGCTCGAAACGAGTCGATTCGAAACGATGTACGTTTAAACGATCCTGTCTCGTGCATTTCAGCCTTCGATACGATACATTCGTGTACTCTCGTTTGTAACATTAATTAACTTTCATCAGCTCTTATCGACGCAATGATATAAGTGCCATGTGGATACAGATAGGCGAGTCTGTAGAATGCAAATAGCACGAATAAGTTCCTATAGCGATAATAAAGTCAGGTCAAGAACGTTGTAAAAATGGGGAGGAGGAGGACGTTTTCATTGTAAAAATCAAGATCCGGTTAAAAATATTCAAAGGTAGGAGCGATGGCCGGAGAGGGGTTTATAACTCACGTCAGGCAGGTAATTAGCCGCTTTTGCCCAGCTGTAATGGACCCGCTAAGGCACTAAGCGAGACCCTTAACTTATTTAAATGAACTGGTAACCCATGTCCATGTCCAACGTGAGCCAGACACGAGGCAATATAGAAAAACCATTTATAAGAGCACTATTCCGGATGCCTAAGACGCTTCTTTTCGTTTTGCTACACTTTGGACTCTGCAGCCATCAGATGATCTATTTTTTCGTGTTGACAGGTACGTAACAACGTGTACGCGCGGAGTTCTCTTTATAGCTTATTTTGCTTTCGATGGATCAGCTTGTGCTTAGGTAATTTTCTTACTTGCGTTAAAATTTTTTTTAACGATTTTTCACTCTCCTATTGTAATATCGCAGAACGATAAGTGATCAGGACAATTTCAATTAAATACCTGTGTTATTTAATCTTCATTTATTCTAGAATCGATTTCCAAATTTATATACGAAAATAGACGCAAGAGATATTGAAAGTATCCGCCTGTCGATATCTCCCGTCTTTAAACCCGAGGAGTGCATTGATTTGTTTTCGATGGAATTTAGGGACATGTCCAAAGGGCGAATATTGATTTTATGTTCGGCTGTAAAAGTGTGATTTGAATTTTGATTGCGGGCTGGGAGAGATCGCGTAACAGGATAGTGCACGCTTTGCCAGACACACAAGAGCCCTCAACGAACGCTTACTCGACTAGAAAATTGAAGGAATACACGTTTTAAAGTACCGAACTCGAAGACCTCCTGACCGATTAGGGTCTTAAAAGGAAAACCTGTGTTTCCTCTGATTTGGAATACACATTTTTCGTCTGCGTAATTAACGAACTATTTTTTCTTTATTTTTTCTTTAGCGAAAAATATTTCTTTGTACATCTGTTACGAAGATATATTTTTTCACCTGTATAAATCACCTATGTATATAACAGTATCTTTCATCATATTAATTATAATAACATTAAATGTGCTAGATCGCTGAACCATTTTTTTTCCTTCGACTGATTTAATATTCAGTAGGTTTTATTTTATGCATTTTTAATATAAAAATGAAAAAGCAGCGACCGTCACGACGTAGGCGTTTTTCTAGCTGAATCATCTTAGTTTGATTACGATCTTCAGCGAGCCATAATTCGATAATGATACGAAGGCACAGATTTTATCGTAAAAGCATGCTAATTTCGCTTTTGTTGTAACCCAAGATGCCTATAATCTGTGGGAACATAAAAATAGAGATTAAAATATCATCATAGATCGTTTTTATTATGAGGACCAGAGCCCTAGTTTTCTTTTGTCAACTCACACTTTGCAACGATACGGCACACGGATTTCTTCGTAATATCTTACGCAATTATCGTTAAACTACAATGGGCGCATTTTTTTATAGAAGCAAGAGTTACCGTATAAAATAATGAAAATTAAAAAAGATAGTAATAACCAAATCTATTTTAGTAGATTAACGATGTATTTGATGTATTTGAACGTAAGTAAAGATCTATATCGCGTAATGCCGATGCTCGAGGATATGCTAACAGAATATTATTTCACTTTATGTTGTCATTCTGGCGGTTGACGTGAGTCGCCATTCGTTACGATACCCAAGGCGTATTTCTGGTGCATCTGCATGCAAAGCTAATGCAAATAAACGCAACGCGTGTCCGAAACATCATTTCGCATAAGGATATCGCGTTTATGATGCGCGAAAGTCTCACAGTGCAATATCGTTAAACAAACTCATATCGCGGTCGAACTGTTAATTAACGTTGCTATCCGAGAAAATTTAACACGTTAGTATCTTTCCATTGAATCGTTTTCGTCTACTTTTTAACAAGTTTTAATATTTCATTATTAACATTATTGTAACAGCGTATTGTTTCTTCTGTAATAAAATCTATATGCTTCATGCTTTCGGTAATATCTTCGATCTAGATCTTCATTTGCATATTAGCCATCTGCAAAACGCCTCGCGAGTTGAGAAACATCGTTGACATTAATTGGTAAAATCGAAAGAAACGAATATATCGTTGCTTCTTAAACGATGTATGTTACGTACCTTTACATACCCTTACATTTACCTTTGTCATAAAAGTTTTTAGATATTACTGGAAATGATTTACAAAGTATAATCCGTTTCTTTTTAGAGATATCATATATTCTTTCTTTACTCGCAAATCTTATCCTCTCGGGTTGTTAAATCTATTAAAAAAGATATTTCACTTAAACCGCTGCGTCGTTCGGAAGTGAAAATCCGCTCTCTCTCTCTCTCTCTCTCTCTCTCTCTCTCTCTCTCTCTCTCTCTCTCTCTCGAGCATACATCAAGTTTGCCCGAGAGGGTCGGCTGAAACGGGCAGACGCAATGTCGTTAAACAAACTCATAACACGGACGAACTAGCTGTTAATGTGATCATTCGCGGTTCGATCGGTGCACACCCATCTAATGATCCTTTCAAACACCTCACCACCCTTAACCATCGGGAGCCCTTACAGTTTTTTCCGTGGCATCGGCAGCGTCCACATTCTCCGTCCCACCGTGACTCGTTCGTCTGTTTTTGGCTCTCTTAATATCTCGTGGCTCCAATTAGTTCTGAACGTCGGACCGTCCGATTGTCCGTCCGTCTATCCTTGTGTCTGTCCATCCATTCCGTCGGTTCGTCCGTCCGTCTGTCCGTGGTGCTGTTTGCACGGTGCGTTGCTACGTTCCTCTCGTTCGTTGCCTCGGCTCGTTCGTATCCCTCAGCTTCATTAAGAAACGGTAATGCGTTTTGTTTTTCTTTTACGCTCTCCTCTACCGAAGGGGAACGAGCTAGGGACTCTTTTAATAATCCCGCAGCACGCTCAGAGATTTATTATTTTCGGACTACGTTGCTGGATAAGTCCATATGGCTGACGCTCTCTTTCTTCCCCTTTGTCTCTCTTTGTCCCACCGACGAACGGTAGACTTTTTCCTTTTTGCTATTCTCCTTCTTTTCTTCTTCACCCGCGCGCCACAACCGCGCCGGTTCTCCTGCCAGTTCGCGAACTTCTGTACAGGGTGACCTAATAAAGCGCGGGCGAACCACAACCTCTCCAGAGGTTCTGTCCGTCCGGGTACCTCGTCTCAAATTCCTCTTTGTCACGAAGAAATTTCGTGAACAGTCACCTAGCGAATAAGACGATCGATGCGGGAAACTTTCAACTGATAGAAGCGAGCCAAAGATTCTAAAGACTTCTCGTAGATGAAAAGATCGACTCGTAAGAACGTTTCGATCGTCCGTTCTTCTTCTGGTTTAATGATCGTTAGGACGAGACGGTCGTACTTTGATTCGGTCACCGATAAACACATAAAAGGAGATATATTTGGAGGATGTAGTGGTTCGTACAAGCGTTCTCCAATAGTGTCGGCATATTTCACTAGAAGTAGAAGTTCAACAAGCCGTAAATTGTGGCTTGTTTGGCGTCAACGTTATTTATGATTGGCCCGATTGTGATAGTAAGACTGACTATGCTTGGTTTTACTAGTCGGAACGATCTTGTAGAAATGTGTATCGAACGTCTGTTTTTAATATTTTCTCTCTTTCCAGCTTAATTATCATATGTCAACTAATGATTTTGCTCGAGTGTATTTGTAAATAAATAAGGGGTAAAATGAAAGTAACCACTTTATATATGATATTTCTTCAAAAATCATACAAAAAGAGAGCCGAAATAGATATTGTACACAGGAATTCTTACGGTTGCCCTGACTATGGCGGCTCGATCGAGTCAGAAGATGCTCCACTCGTTTGGTTATAATTCTTAGGGGACGTATAGCTATAAGCATATTCCAGTCCTTTGATTTAACGAGGTGTGGTGTCGGTTATACTATAAACGGTACATCGGAGCGCCTATAAACCAAACGGGCTAGTCGGTAAATTAGGAACTGAGACCTCTCGTAGGAAGCCCCTAAAAATACAATTAACGAGTCGTTTAGCGGATATACCTGGCGTAGTTTGCTATTCCTGAAGATTGCTTAGCGTTCGTACAGAATGAGTGGAACTGATTTTTCTCCGGTATCTATTCTCTATAGTTTGGTGAATCAGTAAACATAGAATGCTTTATAATGTAAGCTAAAACTGCGCGTCAGTAGTATATCCTAAGAGCTGAGATTCTTTATTTCCCCAGTTTTCACTGTATATTAGATGTTAAAAAGTAAGGTATGTAGAACTTGCTTGGCTGATAAACGCACGTGTATTTTCTTCTAACATTAATCATTCCTTTTGCCGTAATCATTAGAGTTGCTAGATTTCAGATTAAAGCAACAATCAGTAACAGATCTCTTTTTCTCGTAATCGAACCAAATTCTGGTCATGTGGAAAAAAACGCGATACATCATGAACGACGATAATTCTCTCAACGACAGCATCGTCTTAGCAGTAAATTACGAGTCGCGTAGTTTTATATTGTGTCCATAGCATGGCCAACTAATATAATCCACGATAAATCACCGACCGAATCTGTAGCTTAATGAGTTTTTAGTGGCGGGATTCATCGACCGTGATTCATTTTGTTTTTTAATCAATTCTTTAACGCTGTGCTTGGATACTCTTCCAGAGAGCACAGCTCGCTACCGCTCTCGAATTCTCTACAATATTCGGTTGACTTACATTTTCATCGGAACCTTCCCCTCCTCCTCTTCCCAATCCTGATTATAATTTCGTTGCTTTTAATTAATTTTGATACTTTTAATGATAATAAACCGATTGTTCGTCATTACGGTATTTTATTCGCAATATGAAACGTTCATAAATTAGATAATTAGCTTTACTTTACGTAAAGGAGCATTTATTCATGCGGCATAACGAGAATGAAATTCAACGGATATTATACTTGATATGATTAAATATTAAAAATTTTTAATAAATACTAATTTGGTTTCAATGTTAATATTTCCAGAGATTGAATGTTTTCCACTAATTTAAATAATCATCCTATTAGTTCGTATTGCATCATTTAATTTGTATACTATACGCGTTATTTTGTTATCTCACGGGATTGAAATTTTCGCGAAATCCTCGAGAAAAGAACCTCGACAGATAACGTGCGTGTTCGCTAGCGAATCGGAAAGTAATTCAGGAGCAAACATAATTACATGAAAAACGGTTGGAATTATTTATGCGGCGCTTTAGTTGTTACGCGCTTACGAATTCAGCCGGCTGAAATGCGTTTTGCATAGCGCACGGGTGAAACGGTAAATTGTATATCATGGACCGGGCAACAAAAGCGTAATATCACAGTAATCAAAACGAAGGGAAATATAACGCTAGTGGTTTCAAAGAGCAGAAGACTTCTATAGGCGCAGAAGAGAAAGCGCATTGTAGGAAGTACAAAGGGTTTCCAAGACACGGCAAATTCTGAAATTCAAAGTGGCGAGAGAGGGTTTACGCTAACTGCTTCGTTTCGGCAAATATTAAATTATCAAATACCGTACCACCGAGTATTACCGCCTTCGTATTAATACTATTAATATTTATAGTACGCGTATATCTAGCCGCGTAAAAAGAACGAAGAAAGACAAAGAAGAAAGGAGATAGACAACGAGAGAGTCGCGTAGGTTGTTTCAGGGAAATGTCGAGTAGCGAGAGAATTTATAACGGGGCAAACGAGAGAAGCATAGTTTCATGCGCATTATAAATACAAATACGAGGATATAGCAGACGAGAGGCACGGGAACAGAGGGAGAGAGAAAGAATAGAAAGAGAGACCGAAGAAGGTGTCGGTGCTGAAGCCCTGCGGGATACGACCCCCGTGGCGAGCACACGACTCCCGAAAGAGCCTCCGTTTGGGAATCGCGCCTGCTTGTCCAGTCAAGTCAACCTGTCGACCGTTTCTTTTCCATACGGTGGTCAAAATTGATGAAGAATGCCCCTCGGAACGAGATTATAGATTACGATCGTTATTAGCCACCGATATATCACTTCTATACGACTCCACCGTCTTGTCCATCGTGGTCGAATATTCGCATTTTATGACACACTGTTGCGACGTGTTTGCATTGGCGTTCGTATGTAAGCGAATTTCTATTCGAAGCTACACCTAGCTGCCGGCACAACGATCGAAAGAACGTTTATACAATGCAGAGTCGGCATTGTTCGGCTGTGGAAATTTTTTATTGATCACGGCGATCGATCCCGGTGAAATTTTGCTATTAAGATCGGAGATAACGCGAATTGATAGTAATAAATCACGTCGATCGGTAATTATTGTCTATTGTAAATAATTGCAATTACCAGCGTCACCGATTTGTATTTACATTATACCACGTGCGAACATTGGTGATATTGGAATAGCGCTGTCCAGAATTGCTCTATTCTATGGATGGCACGAGTTAAATTATTCTCTAAATTTGTTCGGGTCGAGCGTAATAGCATTTAAATTCCGATGGTTAACCAATTCAATGAAGACACAGTGATTATTCGATTTTAAAACGTATTCATTTCCATACAATCCCATTAATTGTTTCGTTAAATCCTGCCAGTTTTGACTTATGACGTCTACCTAAAAAAAATCGAGCAACTTTTTTAACCCATAACCACGTACAACGAAGATTCTTTGCTAAGAAGACCGTTCGTCGTAAAATTTCTTGGACGCCACAATGTTGGTTCCATGAGGCGCGATGATGAAAGCAAGAAATCAGCGGGCAAACGCGGTTGGGCCGCTCGTCGAAAGACGGATCTATTAAGGCTACGGCCGTTGGGGCCGCGCTATGGGGTTAGACCTGTAATTAACCGGTAGCTCTTTTACTCGCGAGAGAGCGTACAACTGGCCGTTTAACGGTCTACTTTTATTGGTCGCTTATTGGTTATTTTTGGGGCCGCAGTAGCCCGAGGCGCCGACCGCCTCCGGCCGGCGTGCCATGTAACCGGAAGCCGGAAGTGGCTAACAGAGATCGGCTGCGGATAATGGAAAGTATCGTTCTGCACACTGACACTTAATAGCTACTTAACCACGAGCGGGCCTGCCATTCGAATATCGAATTTGGCATCGATTACGTGCCGCGGATTAATGGCTCGTCCGCGTGTCGCTTCGTTCACACTGATCATTCATTTCGCAGAGGACGTGGAGGCGATCTTACCCGTTTTTTTCCAACTTGTGTCTTTCCCTCCTTTGAAAGTGCCTTCGTTTAAGGCTATGGTTTTTGATTGTTGAAGCAACTACTACAAGAGAAACTCTACATCTTTATTTATGTATATCCGTGACCTGATGATCCTACTATTACACAGAAATATTCTAAATAAGGAGAGGTGCATATTATTGTACCCTTGAATGTACATTGTGTTTTGGGTTGCAAGGTCTAGGAACAAAGGAACTAATAAACAGATTTCTATTTATGTTCCTTGTAGCCTCTAGCTAAATCTATAAGGTTAACTTTTTTGGTAATGTCCTTTTGTTATAAATATATGAACGTGCTCTCTATCATTCCATTGTATTGTAACTCTAAGAGAGTAAGGATCTAAATCAGTATAAACTTATACCTATACCTTTAATTATTTCAATATAGTTTTCTATTACAAATTCATCCACTCGTTCTTCAATCAGTTAACCTCAACCTCAACATTGACGAATATGAATTTGTGATCTCTGTAAAATATATAAGTATGTACTTTCGTTAGCCTATATAAATTCTTACGAATGTATGCATTTCAATCTTTAGATGTTTTATTCGTCAGTACGGTATTTCGTCAGAGCATGTATTCTCTATAATCATAGCTTAATCATAAAGATGAATGGTAATTACCAAAAGCTTTTATTTCACTATTTATGTACATACATTTTATGCACATAATATGTATATTTTATCAAACTACGAGGGTACGATGTAAACGCGAGAATTTAATCGTACGCGTTCAAGTGAATTTTAATCCGTTCTGTCGAGAGCTTTAGCCATCAGAATTAATTCCTCGCGGCGCTCGAATCGATAAACGATCAATACCGGCGAAACGAAGCTTTCCCTAATAAAATCCATTATCTATGCCGGAGAAAATCACCTAACATAAATTGGATCACCCGGCTCGCTCTCCATCGTGTTAGGCTACCTACTCGAGCCAGCTACATTCTCTCCTATCGGAGGGTCAGCGTAACAAAAGTGAAGCTTACAGTATCATGATTTTAGCTTCGCACGTGTCCTATGAACCCGTTTTGTTTGCTAAGCGAAGTGCACTGAAGTACCCGTTGTTTGTTAGACAGCACTATTAAGCGCACTTCACGGCCCGTTCGGGTTCGAGAGTTCTTACCACGTGCTCGCCAATTTCAAGCCAGAAGTATCGGCTGCTGTCAGCGAGCCCGGCCTTTTGATTAATTAATCACCCAAAATGATGAATATCCCTCGGCTCAGCGGGTGTTTTAGTGTTTTATTTAATATTTACTGTAATCTACCTAACCGGCTTTACACTGTTCTTCGCTTTTCGTCATACCGATGATCACGTAGTAAATGATAAAATTATTAAGTGTAAGAGAGAAATAGAAAAATTACAAATTGATTGGTTTCTAGTAAAAGTTTGGTTACGTAAAGTCGACGTTTTCCTTATTGAGTACCAAAAGTCTTTTGCAGCATGGTAGTTTAGTACGATCGAAGGTTTCGCGGTTGAACGGTTTTGCAACTATTATCTGGATCAAGGGTTGCAACAGCGAGGCTCGAGATTATACGCAATTAACGCTATAACGACCGCCTTGGTCAAATTGGATTATTTTTTTCCGGCAACGTTTCAATCAAGCCCGTCAACGTCCCCTTCAGCTATATCGAAAGATTCGACCCTGCAATTACTTTGCTAATTAAATCACGATCGCTTCCGCGGCAGATGTTTCTTCGGTCAACGTCAGGTACTGAAAAAATGGTTGAAACGCTTTAAAAAAGGAATGAACGTAGAATGGATGCCATTGCTACGTAAAATTTGTCTCTCTCGATATATCAACGTCTATTATCGATACTCGTTTGTTTTCTCATTCGTCTTCGTTTTCACGCAATGAATAACCTGTTATTAGGAGAACTACTACTACAGTTTCCATTCTAGTTATTAAGCGTATTTTTAATAAAATCATCAAACCGATTGTAATTATTTCATCTTCCTGGCGATCAAGGAAAATGAAACTATATCGATCATTTTCTCTCCGAATTAAATCACTTGAACAAAGTTACGTAAACATATTTACGTACGCGGTCGTTTAATTAATAGAACCGACAAAAGGCACGACATGTAAAATATACATTTAACAGTTGGAATTACTTTTATGTATTACCCATTAATACCATAACACGCTCATTTCTCATTTCAAGTACATCAAAGCCATGTGCACTACCTTTAACAAAGAACGTGAACGCATATTCCTGTTTTACAAACGAAATACTAGCTCTTATCAATGTTCGGAACACAACCTGCTACGAGTCATTAAAAACGCGCCCGATCAAAGAACAAGTAGCACATGTGAAGCCACGAAACTGACAATTATACTCAGCTCGTTGTCTCGCCATACTATCTATATTCGCAACAGTCACATTTTCCACATTTATTTTAATAGCATTCTCGTATTCCGTCTGTTTTATGCGCGTAGCCCATTCGACCTGTGAAATATATGGCGCCTACGTGGCTTAATATCCCTCCCAAACCCCTCAAGCTTTTCGCCATGCCAGTTCACCTTTTTCATTGTTTTTCTCGGTTCTTCTATCCTCTGTTTTTCTTTTTTACCCTTCACTTTCCCTCTTCCTCCATTTTCGTCTCATCCGTGTCAAACAGAGAAAGGAAACGAGACAGTGAGTATATATTCACCAGGGTGTTGTTCCTCCGAAGAAACCTAAAACTGATGGTTAATTATATTCGTCCCGCAACTGAACTCGGACTCAAGAGCGCGAGGGGTCTTTTTTAGTTTGCGGCACGCGCCGCCACGTGGCGTCGCCGTGGACCCGTAAAGAGGAAACGAGCAGCCAGCGTACGGCTTATGCCCATCCGAGTTACTGTTACCGATATGTAGAGAGGAATACGTGAAAGCCTCTCCATCGACAGAAAAGACGCACGCATGATGAGAGGAACGCTCGGCCATTATCACACCCTGTGAGATTGGAAACAATAACGTGGTGTTTTTTCGTGTGTTTCGTGTGAGTCGTAGGGACAAATTAGAATGGGGTTAGCGATCGATATATTAATCACGAAATCTATGGTATTGTAGGTCAATGTTAGTAAACATAAATTAAATATGTTAATAAGTTATAAATAAGAAATCGACAGATGTTTTAAAGTAGATTTATATTCATCGTGCGAAGGACCTCATTTTATAATACATTACACTAATACTCATGACTGAAGTGGAAATTTAAGCTCGTTTAAATTCGGCGATAAATTGAGAAAACGCGACGTTCATTGGTATTTCATTGGCGCATTGACTCATGACGATTCCTGTCGAGCCAGCAGGCAGGGAAATACCAAGGTTCTGTAATGACTCTCACCTTCAACTTGCAAAGAGCAAGGGAAAGGGACGCGGTTACAAGGTAACCACAAAACCAGTTATCGGGCCGAACAAAATGTCTTCGTGATTATCAAAAGAGACCACCAGGATCGCTAATCATCATGATGATTACCACGACAATAGCTAGTCATTCCGTGTGACGATAATTAAAGTTCATATATTCACAGGTGTACTACTGCCTGCAGTCTTAAATGTCGTCGACTTTCGCACATCGTTTGCGTTCTACTGTGTAATACGTCGAATCGATGGTTACTTTCGACTTGTCCCGTTCACCTCTATGTTCTCGCCCATCTCACCATCGAGGATGGTCGAAAAGCAGTAAATTGTCCCGCGTGTAAAACCGCACGATCGGTTGTTTTGCATTTCAAAACGTGGCCGAGCACGCGAATTCGTCGAACCTCCCTTTCAATGTGATACTGTGATGCTCGCGGTTATTAAGCCACGCTCCTTTTTCGCCAAAAATTACATACATTCGACGACCGCGTTCTCTGTTGTCCTGTGGCATTACGAGTCATGACATTATACACACGACTGGTACGCCGCCTGATTTCTCGGGGCGACGATAATTCGAATTCTTACAGTTTCAAGCTCATTTTGTACTCGGTATGGTAGAAGCGCGCCGTTTCTTCCCTTCCGTCCGACAGTGTTTCGCATGAACCACGGATACGAGAGCACGTTGAAACGAGAAACGGTGGTTTGTACACCGGTAGAGAAAACGATAATGCTCCGTTCGTGGCCGAGCCCAAGTAAAGGCCAGTAAAACTATTCGAGCTGCTTGTCCCGCAGCGAAATGCTCGCATCGGTAACGCGTGGGATTTGGGACAGCTGCTCGGGACAATTAATATGAATTATGGTAAACACCAGTAGACCCACTGAAAGGGATCATCCGTGGGATTCGCATATTCGAAGGCAACCGAGCATACAGGCCCCGAATCCGCTTCGGGCGTGCAAGCGAATGTTTCTGCGCGCATTTTCACGCAACGTAAGTTTGAAAGTGGTTCCTTACTTTTGCGCGAAAAGTGGTGTTTTTAAAAGAATCGATGCAATCACGTGAGGTAGCTTGATCTTTGTTGGTTAGTTTAATTCATGCGCATGAAAGATAATGTCTTTTAAATTGCGATACTTTCTTATTTAGTACACGTGATACATATCGTTACACATCGTAACGTTTTGATGATATACATACATATATATTCGATCAGAATATTTTAAAATGACATAGTTTCAAAGATAAGGCGGTAACAAGTGGTTTATAAGTTTATCGTGAACGTATGGATATATAGGAATTAAGTCTTGTAATTTATCAACGCAGTATGACATCTAAAGCATGTTATTATGAATGTTGTGAAATAGATGCGTACGCGTATCCATCAATCGGACTACACATTTCCATTTGCCCCGAGGCGTAAATGTTACCGCATGCATTTTTGTTTGCAATAGACCCGCAGGTGTTTTACTGACCTGTAAGCGTCAAGTGGGTTGTGTTACATTACGTAACAATATCGGTTAATCCACTATGTCATCTTCTAAATTTACATTGAAATGTTCTAAATTGTTATGAATCTGATCAAATAAAGTTATCATAGAAATTTCTTATCGTTAGCAAAAATTAATTTAATTCAAGAATTCTGACATTAAAGATAGCAAACTAATTTCTTAAGTCGAATTAATGTGATTTTCTAAAATTTCAAATGAAATTTCGTTTTATTCAGAAAATTAACAATTATCGTCATTGTGCGATACTCAAATTGTATTCACGTACAAATGTTTACTATCCACTATGACAACTATATAAATTATTACAGCAAAATATTACCGTAAATATGGTTGATGACGGTCAGTAACTAGCAGCTACATCGCGGAACGTTTTAGTTAGAGTTACCACGTGCAAACCAGAGGTGTGAATCCGGGCCAGGTAACATGCAGTTGAATTTGTCGACATGCATTTGATCGGTGCTTGCTGACTCGGCTTCTATGTGTTTCGCGTTAACTTCTTGCACGCGACATGCCCCGCCGTGAAAATGGCTTGCCGGACTTATTAACCGTTGCAATTTCCTTCTAATTGTATCATTATAACGGCGATCCAGGTTACACGTAATTACAGAGATCGCCACTGCAATTTTCGCTTGGTAATTTACACGCTGATTCCAAAATTATGTGGAAGCCGCTAAGCTCTAATTGTTCGCTTCGGCGTTGCTCCGAGAAGTTTTAATTTTTAATATTAAAAGAATGCATACGCACACCTTGCATAGTTTTCATATTGTAGTGAAATTTCTGAATTCAGATTTTCACATACAAATGTTTCGATCGAAATTTTAGAGTTAGATTCAAATTTCCGAAGACACTTTATGGTAATTGAATTCTTTTTCGCGAATCATCAGCGAGTACGCAGGTGCCACCCGAACGATGTGAAAGTTAGATCGCTTGGTACAGCCCGATGACCAGATACCGCGCAATGTTGCTGTCTCGATTATCGCGCGCGTTATCGACCCATCGGTCGAGCGTGCAGAATGATTAAGATTCCTGGACAAAGACGAGCCCATTAACTTCGACAATTGCCCTTCGATAATCCGTACAGATAACGTTCCCGCACTCGTTATTATTATTCCTTAATAACATTCGTACGATCCGCACAAAGACATAAAATCCAGTAAATATAATAATCGAACGGTCAAGTCTGGTAAACGTATCGATTATTATTATCAACGAGGAAAGTCGGGCGAGTATTGTATGCATCGATGTTGCGTCGATCGTAGTTTGAACGAACTCTAATTAGTAGTCGACCATCTGCGTATGAATCTCTTTCGACGAATTGCGGCAACTCGAAGCAAACGCGGTACAGAAAACCCGTTATCCAATTCAAAAATCGTTGCGTCCTCGCGGCTAGGTTTTTATGTAACGTGGTTACGCGGCCACACGCAGAATTTCTCGATGTAATAAGTTTTCTTTTATAATAAAATAACAAATCGCTAAATCTTACAAAACTAGAGGCATCTGCAGCATCTTCAGTAACGCCAATTTTTTAATGCTACTGTATATACCAAAAAATTTTTTTTTTAATTTCATTTTGTAACTTTCGAAATTTTCGAAACCAATTCTCTGGTCCGTCCAAATCACGTTCGATGTATTGTTTCTTGTACCAAATTGGATCGTAGTATAGAGGGAAAAGGAAGATTTTAATTTGAAAAACGTCAGTGTCAGAAGTACATTTGTAATGGAAGCGCAGCGATTTTGGTGCACGGTGATGATTGGCAAGTTTTTCGACTAGCGAGTGACTCCGGCTCCTGGTGATAGCCGATAGGCGAAAATTAATACCCGTAACGAGAGGGAAGCTTCGGTAAACGACGAATTCAATATTTCGAGGGACAAATCGTTTGATATGAACGAGGATGCAGCGCGGCGCGGCGCGACGCGGCGGTGGCGGCGTGTACGCTCGCGTGGCCGTTCACCTGTCGATTCGGGATTCGTTCTCTGTCGAAATGCAGCTGACAAAATAATTAGTTTCCAAGGCTCGCCACGTGAATGGAGAAGTGGATCCGCTCTCGGAATCGCGTGTATCGGAATCGCTAAAAATTGCGCTCTATCCACCTGTCAACGAATGCGTTATGAACACGTTGCACAACTCAATTCCCCTTCCAGCCTAAAAAACTCCGTCTCTTTCATTTGGAATTAGATGGTTTAATTTTTATAATATCGTATGCTATGACGTTCGGAGATATATTGTGCGTCACGGTTCAAAAAAGGGGGGAGGGCTTTTATTATACATGTCCACATGGTACAGTTGATTTATCGAAAAAGCGACGGTGAAAGTGAAGTACATACGATAAAGAAACACGATATCTCTGATCGCAGATAGTTAAAAATCGTTTCTCTATTGAATAGTTATCAGTTAATTGGAAAATTCGAGTTGTAGTCGACGTTGATAAATCAGAGCGTACCAGTCGAAAGTAATTTGTTCGTTAGTTATACAATCTGAAAGATTAATCCGCAGTTGGTTAACTCGGAGATAGCAATTACAAAGTATTAAATCATAATAAGCGTACAGATTCGTACATTATCTACATTTAAATCTTGTGCTGGGCATTAATGCCAGGATTACATTAACGTCGTGCACGTAGCAACGATAGAGAATTATTTTTAAAATGTCACGAACGATGTAAAGTGACAAGAATGACCTATTTCCTTCATTTTCACTTAAGTGACTTCTCGACGACGATGCCAGGTAGAAAAAGTAAGTCAGATCGTGACTGATAAGTTCGGTTTGCCATGTTAACTCAACGCATTGTCCAACACTTTAACTGCGTTTCGTGCGCGTGAAGAGTTTATTTGTCACGTTTTCTGTATGTAGCGTATGATTTTAAACTTTGCAGTCACATACTAAAGTATACAGCTACGTAGTAAAGTTATGGAAGATTTGAACGATACTTTGTTTCATTAATATTTCCTCTATAAATATCTTGTTAACTATTTATTTATAATATAATCCTAAATTTCTAAAAATATTTCTAGAAAGATACATTCTCCTGTTGTTATATTAAGCACTCTATCGTTTTAAACTTATCCCGTTTTATCTTCATTAGATTATTATCTTGATTAGATTAACATCTTAAAAAGTATTCGCAATTTCATATTTTTTCGAATTATTGTTTACCCTTTATGACATCTTTTATCGTTAATAGTAACTAATATTCATTCTTATCATGATCTGAAACTACAGTTTTCGTTAAATAACTTCATACACCTCGATAATACCTTTTGGTACTTGATATTTTTCTTTTTTCT
The DNA here is from genome assembly GCF_024516045.1 of Bombus affinis. Classification (NCBI taxonomy): domain Eukaryota; kingdom Metazoa; phylum Arthropoda; class Insecta; order Hymenoptera; family Apidae; genus Bombus; species Bombus affinis. Next base: position 2,234,802 of record NC_066350.1, on the reverse strand, counting down.
CTGAACGTTTTAATGGTAATTAACTATCGTTCATGAAGTTTATCGGATATTTATTATTTAAGTATAATATTGACCTTAATAATAGTTAACGATACCATGTCGATGTATGCTAGAATGTAGCTCTGCTTGCTCGCAGAAATTTAAGTGGTTCGGAGTATACGCGTTATAGATAATTTTGTCCCATTCGATGGTAAAAAATGCCGTATACAATGTGGATTCAAGGGTAGTTCCAGGCTGGATACGGGGCTGATAGCTCCGGGCTGATAGATGTCGGCTAATTATGTAGCCGAGGAGTCCTGGCTACGTCCGGCCAGGAAGAGAACTCTTGCTTGTATTCTTTCTTCGGCCCTAACGTCGCGAACGACCACCCATTGACAATAAAATCTTTGCGTTGGTTAAACCGAAATCATGCCCAAAGTGATTGTCTCAGCGTTTTTTGTGCTCTACGAAAAATTCACGATGAGGAGCATCGTTGGGGTAATTTTGATACACAGGTGTTGTGAATTTGTGTTTCTACTTTAATAGCAAGAACGTAATAAAATAGAATTAAGATGGTTTTAATGTAATTGGGTGAATTAAATTATTAACTTTGAATTTGATAAACAGATACTAATATTAGGTCGTCCGAAAAGTTTCTTTCGTTTTATAAGGAAATAATGGATGCACAACATTTTCCGTTTTATATTATTTTATCGAATTACGTATGATCCATTTTGTTCTATCAAGATAAAGATTACAACGTTCGACGGATTAGGTTTCATATTTGTATAAAGATGCGTTGTTGCAAAATACGTGTCTGTAAGAGAAAGGCACTTTTCGCACAACCTAATATATTATGTTTTACGCGGAAATAGTCTCTTACGCGATTTTGTCTTATTACCCATGACACTATCTACTAGACACAGATCTAATATCACGACTCAACAGACTCAAAAGACAATAGATTGACTTACAGAAGATTAAAAAATGAACTCAGGAGAGTATAACATTGGACTGAATCATAATTCTTTTATCGTTCATCATTTTGATTTTATGTTACGTGAAGAAATCTACCGATTGTGTTCTGTAAGATAAGAACCTTATCTCTCCCGATAAACGACTTTTGCAGATTTTATTTTAATTAAATCCTATAAGGAAGCTAATCTTCTTGATCTTTTTGCAACGAGTTCCAAGAATACGTAGTAATATATCGCGAGATCCAGTTGAAGATACAATAAAATCAGCCGTATTTATAATTTGTAACAAGAACAACATCATAAGGAACACAATTTTTACTTAGTACTTACATGATTATCCCGTATCATAAACTTAATAATAAGAACATCATATGTGGCCTATTCCACCTTCGAACAAGTGACGTTATCATGACGAGGGATCGTGGCGAGCTGCAATCAATCGAGAAACAGGGGGAAGAGAACGAGAACAAGAGAAATTAGCAGAACGTCGGACTTTGGTTCGAGGCTATTATCATTTATCCCCTTCCGGCGTAGCGAGTCTTTACAAATTCCTGTACGTCCTTGGGTTCAACATCACGAAACGTACACGAGGCACAGACACAACGGCACGCACACTGGACCGCGGTGGTGATCGCGATGCTCGAAAGTCTCTGAAAGGTGGAGGCGTTCGTTCGTTCGTTGTTTCTTTCGTCCGTCGGTCGGTCGGTCCGTCCGTCCGTCCGTCCATCCGTTGGTTCGTTCGGTGGTACTGGCCCTGTAATTGGGCCCAAACTCTTAGCTCCGCTCGACCGGCCAAAGATTATACACCCGCATGTCCCGAGGGCCCAGAGCCAAACGTTCCTGTGTGATATATTATGCTGCAGATACCTGTATCTGATTCACGAGGTGAAGCCGGCGTAAACGGAGTAACTTTTTCGGTCGTGCTAAAAGCACATTGCCGGCAACGTGTGCCCTGGTCAAAGCGATGCAACGGCCCTATCATAGACAAGCAAATAACACGTCGTCGGTCAACTTGGATTAAACAGTCCCCCCCCCCCTCCAAATAAAATGGTCGTTACGCTGGCCAATTTCGTTCGCTCGGGACCTTTCCGTTACACCTTGGCTCGTGGATCTTCTCGCGCGCTATAGAATCAGAGTAATGCGATTCTGAGATTGATTCGCTCGTACGGGTTTGTTGATTTTAACGAGTCAGATGGTTAACACATCGTCTTGGCTAAGGAGCTTTATTATATGGAATGTGGTGATTTTTTATTTATAACGGACTTGTTGTGATATGTAGATCAGAAACGTGGATTTTGAAATTTGATCGCTTTTCTGGTGCGAGATTGAGAATTATATTGGGTCCATTAATGAGTATCGTTTTAAAACAAGACGATGTTTTATATCTAGAAGAATTACATTGGAATAGAAGAAAAAAGATTAGTTAACTTGTCCCATTATACAAGTTAAATGAAGATCATATATTTTCGTCGATAGTTACAAACAACAATGGTTTAAGAGCGTAAACCAATACTTCATCGAAATCCAAATCTCCTTATCATCATGCGAGACAACACCTATATAGTACACCTTGCAAACCTTTATAGGACAATGTTACAAATGTCGATCTTCTTATCTTTCTGTTAATTTAAGACTAACAAGTGTGAGGAAGGACACGTTTTAAAACTCGGTCGCGTGACTTCTAACTAAATCGAGATCGGCAATACGAGACAATAAAGACACGCAACTTGCAAACGACAACAATTGCGTCGATCTTATCGAACGGCGAACATCTATTATCGAAGTTGTCTCGCACGAATTATGAGAAAAGGAGGCTCGTGACTTTGCCATCTGCGTGGCGGTCAATTACAACAACGTTCCCTTTGTTTCACGCAGAAATGCCAGAATTCTGCATGCGTGCGCCCCCTCGAGGTAGTCACGCGGTTATGACGTTGGTGCAGGAAAGCGTATAACATTATTTAAAATACAGACACAGGTAGATTGGGAGCGAGTCAGAAGAATAAGTCGTCTGACCCAATGTTTCGTAACGGCACGTCGATCGGTCTTAATGAATTCAGCACTCGAGGCTTCGCTTTCCGATTCGGTAGCACGATAAATGTTTCCGCGTCGTCGAGAAACTGGAACGAAAGAACAACGAAAGAAGGCATTGTCATGCAATTACGCATGTCGGTCACTCGGCCAATTGATGTCCTCCTTCGCACGTTGCTCGCCCATCTAGCACGTATCTCTCTTTTTCCGTTCTTCTGTCTGTTGTGTTTTAACAACGTTGTCAGCGTTCGTCTCAAAAGGAAAAAGCCTTGGAGTCGTTGCGATACAGAAGTAACCGTTGCTGCACTGTGTGTTTGGTAGAAAGGTGCGCGTGCAGTATACACGCTTATCCCTTGTCGTTTATTGGTTATATTTTACTGGCGTCCATACCGTCCGTACGGAACGAACTGGCTATCCGTGTCGGTCGGCTGATTGGCGGATACGCTACGTTCTGGCTGTATTTTATAGCGAGAACGATTGCGATAGGATATTAACTGTTACTCGATACAAGGTGTGTTTAGTTGGAAGTCATGCGAGTGGCGTCCACATATGTTCCACCTTGTGCGAAGTAAATTGCAGATAAGTCCGCGTGCCTTGTCTCTTTCTTTTTCCTTGCTCCTCGTGGCCGGTGAACGTATAGCTAAATATCGATTCGCAAGACGCGGCTGATTACTATGCAGGCCATACACATTAAGATAGGACGAAAGAACCAATTGCATCTGGAGCTTGCACTTGTACAAATACAATGGATTAGCTAGAAAATCTCGAAGCGTTTCCTTTATCTGTTAAAATCTGCCAAGTCAGAAGGTACGAATTCGCGATAAATCTTGGATCTTTCCTCCAAGCGTCGAGAGATTTCTGCGAACGACGTCGAAGAAATACAGTCCCGGGTCCGATTCGAAGGAAGTCGAAGTGATAGAAGCCGAGACGCATGGACTCGGGGCGAAATCGATTCGATAGAGTACATCAGAGTCGGAGAATTGCCCGAATCGTGAATATATCAGGCTGGAAGGTAGTTGGAGCTAAGAGCTGCAAGTTGGACCTTTCATTACGTTCGGGTCTCAATGCCAGGGTGCTATATAACGCTGCGCGTCTACGTTCACCACCACGGACGCACGTAACGCTTGCACGGCGAAAAAATCGCGCGAAGAAGCTTTTGCTCGCGCACTCGTTGATGTGGCCACGCCCGTGGCGGATTCCTCATACGTAACTCGTGCAGTGGCTCGACCTACCAGACCTCTTTCTCCTTCTCCTACGCCTTCACCGTCTAAGATTACCGCCACGCTGCTTTTATTGCAATTGAATCCCCCAACCCTCTGCCCGCTTTACCGGCTTCTTCTCTCTTTATCTTACTTTCTCCTCGGAGTGTTTGCTCCTCGTTTTTTCCACTCCTTCCTCGGCTCGATCTTCCATATCCTTTCCGCGTGCTCCACTCGTTGCTACATCATCCTCGCCTTCATCCTCACCTCTCTCATTTCATTGCTTCCTCCTCGTCTTTATCCTCCCTTTATTCTTCTCTTCCTCTTCTCCTTCTGCTTCTTATTCTTCACCATCTTTTTGGTCTTCTCTATAATCTTCTTATACTACTACTACGTCTACCACCACCATCGCTTCTACTACTACTACTGTTTTCTCTCTTGTTGCTTTTTTTAATCCTCTCATTTCTCTCTACTCTCCGCCACGTTCGCTTGGTTGCACCGCCGTTTTGTATCTCTGCACGTTGCTCCTTCTACTCTCCGACCGCTGGTCTCTACCTCGCCCCCTCGTCGTCTCACCTTGCCCCTGTCCCCGACGCCTCGTATGAAATATTTTCCTGGAGCGCGCCTTTTTGCCCTTACACTCTCGGTTCACTACGTGCTTTTATATTCCACGTTTTGCTTTTACCCATCAGACCTGCTTCTCTCTTTCTCTCGTGTTTCTACTCTCCCGTACGCTGTCTTAGTCTCTTGGCTTGCTCCCTCTTCTTTCATGCTGTATCGTTCGACGCGAGCGAACGAGCCTCGCAGCTCATTAAAGCGATGCCTTCTTGATCCCCTAATTACAAGATGGCGGGCGCGGCTACATGGCGTCTCAAGAACTTGCGCGGCACTGAGTATCGGTGCCCGATCCCTCATTCCTTACGTTACTCGCCCTTTGATTCGTCAGGGACCCTTAGGGGAGTATAACGTTCTCCTTTTCGTATCGATGAGATCGCAGAGCGTGCGATTTCAGGGAAAAATTAGAGTACGACGCGAGGAATTAGAGTGCTGGAGAAAATAACATTCGGAGTTGAGTAGACCTCACGATTCTCGATTTTCTTACCAATGGTTATTGGTATCTAATCTCTGGTCGTTTGTGCAATTTTATATTTGTACAAAAATAACTAAAGATATATGCACGAGTTACGTTAACTACAGCAATTTGTTTCCACTAAATATTATAGTGGTGATTTTCTATATTTTATATATCTTCGCATATTATACATTTTATACATTTTTGCGCCTTTAAATTTTCCATAAATGTATAAATACCTATGCCCGTAAAAAGATTTTATAACTCTTTATTCGAGTTTCAAGGATGAATTGTTTCTACGTGATACGCGTATAATGACGTAGAAAGACATGGTTGTAAACCTTTATTGCGATATTCGCAGTAGGGGTATATTTTAATCTGTTCTTGAAGTTTTTATCCGGATGGTAGCACTTCTGCTGTATCATTTGCAATAATAGATTACACTTGGAACAAACTTTGTAAATTTGTGGCGTCGGTGAACATCCCTCAGGGGACCTGTTTCAGCGTTTTCGCATTTAATGGTACATTTTGTCACCATGAAATACCGCCCCGTTATCGGAAATCTTGCTCCATCTTTTTCTGAAATGACACAGTCCTGTGTTGTCAGATATTAGTATCACGGTACGATATCTTGCAAAAATGGTAGATGTTACTCACGACGTTAAATTTCTAAGGCTACAATAAATATTTTGTGATAAATGATATTCTGCTTTTATTAAACGATTTGATTAAAAATTGATACGGGTTAATTACGTTTATCTGTTAGGTAAAAAAGAAGTTATTAATTCGAGAATCGATTGCTATCGCGTAAATTTGCAGGTTTTTTGTATAAAACTTTTGTTATCTATGGAGACCTATTTGAGCAAGAAAGCATAGAAGAATATGTAATTGTCTAAGCAATACAGTTTAAATGTTACCAATCTGTTTCTGACATTTGAACTTCTATGAACTGTCGAGTGAAAGTATGCAGTCACTTTAGCGTCCTAAGAACTCCCGCGATACTGGAACAAGCTCAAAACAAGAAATTCGCTACTTTCTCACGATTTCTATACACAAATCAGGAAATTTCAGGTACTCTTGTGTCACAAATTCGTCATCGAATATCATCGAATATCAGATTTGAGGTTCCTCGTCATATAGGTTGTTGTAAATGCCTTTGTAAATGTAACACTTTTTTATCAAAAGTTGCAGACACGAAGTACTTATTTATTTCTATAAATATTGGTATTAGGATAATTCAAATGTTACGTTCAAGTTAAAAGTCCGTCAAATTCGCTATTTTAAATGCACGGTAAATTTTCTGCGCCATGAATTCACCAAGTTTATCAGCATCGACGTAGGTGATGTTTCGATGAGGTTGAAAATGCAGGATGCTGCTTTTCTATGGGAACAACTAAATACGCGTTCAGATGAATAGTGATGAGACAAGAGTGCTCTAATATGTATATGCGTGCATGCATATGTATGAATGCATATTCGGCAGATTTTCTATCAAATGAGAAGAGCGAAACGCACGACGGCTAATTTATTCATCACGCGTGTAATAATCGAAAAATAATATTTCCGGAATGCGAAATTAATTTCGTCGAATCGATGGACGATGCCGTGTACACGCAGTATTGCATGCCGTACAAAGTATTAATTTTTTATTAAATTACATGCTCTAGCATATAATTTCTCAAAATTACTCCGAGATACTTATAAACTGTCGTTAACTCTAATAATATGTCGAAAATGGTGACAAACAGTTCCATTAAAGCGTTGTATTCGTATTGCTCTATGCGGCAAATATTATATGTTTCTGTAAAAAGTTAAACACACCGTGCTAATTTGTACATCCTTATATTATTTTCCGCTTCTTAATTGAAATAACTCTAGTATCGTTAATACTTCCAGTGCCGTTAATATTTTCCGAATAAATTTTCATATGCTGTATAAATAAATTCTTACGTCGCTATTTTTATCGTTCAATATCCATCTTTTATTTTACTCCGTTCGTATACCGCGATGCTATTTCTCGAATTTAAAGCTTGAACCTATAGAAAAAGAGGTAAGAAGGAAAGGGAAAAAATAGAACGATCGAACGTAATCGTTAGAACGGTGATCACCTTCGACCCGGTTCTCGAGGTGCCCTTCCACCTATTGCAACGGAAGTAAAAGTAGACGTCAGAGGGAGGCGCGCAGTGTCCCGCAGGTTGTAGGCATTGTTTCCGAGTGAGTTCGCCCGAAGGGTGCGGGCTTCTTCAGGTTGCTGGCGTCCTACTGAGCGGCCCACGCCGACTGCCGCTCATCGACATCCCGACAGCCCGGGGACTCGAATCCAGAACGGTTCTCCGCGACCCTCCCCGTGTACGGGCTTGTTCCCTATGCTTCTCCTTCTTCGTCTTCCTGTTCTTCCTCTTCTTCTTCTTCTTCTTCATCATCATCATCATCATCATCATCATCATCATCATCATCATCATCATCATCATCATCATCATCATCACCATCATCATCATCATCTTCATCATCATCATATACCTCTTCGTCCTTCTTCTTTTCCACCTCCAACTTTATCATCCTCGTCTCCTCCGCATCATCCTCGTTCGCGACTTCTCTGCGGTCTCGATTCGTCTGTCCTTTTTACACTGGCTGCATCCATCCTCGTCAGATATTCACCCTTCCACGAACTTTCTTCCTCTTCTTCGTTCTTTTTGGGTGTACCCTTCCACAGACTGCCGGTACGATGCTGTGCTCCCTTCTTTTCGTTTGCGTGGCGTGGGTGTGCGTGCCTTCACTTTGCCCGGTAATCGTATGTAAATCGTATAGCAGATCTCTCCCGTCCTGGTCGCGCGACCGCCTGGATGAAGGAGGCCCCGTATAGAATCTGCAGCGAGATGGACCGTGCAGCTTCTTACCCCGCGGCGGATACGGAGGATAGCCGCGTGCGTTGCTCATAAACAAATTATCCGGACCCAAGGGTCGAAGGTCTATTGAACCGAGGCGATCCGTTCCCCGTTCTCATTTACATAGTTAGCCCCGGAGCTGCAGATGCCCTCTTCTTCTCGTCCTTTTCTCTTCCTACGGTCCGGCTTCTTGGCCTTCTTTCATCCGCGTGTGTCCTTCTCTAGATAACGACCGGTTCTTCATCCTTGATTCTGCCGACAATCGGTGTACAACGACAATCTCGTTGCAAACGTTCAAAAACAAAGTTGTATGACTGCTCAGCTTTTCAAAGGATCGAGAAATATTAGCTTGTCTTTATTTCCTCGTTGCGAGGTTACCGTTGATAACGTCGCGCAAAGCGATGCTTCCCGGTCGCGTTTCGAAGCTTCGTCACGATTTAATTGTCCAGTCGCCGTGAGATAGCCGAGGAAGCGTTTAATCAATCGAGCAGTCGAGGCGATAAGAACTGCTACACGGTGGTTAGTACGGTATAAAATGACGGAAGAAAAGTTGAAATTACATTTATGGTAAGATAGGAACGTATCGGACGCATCGGCCGGATCGTGTTACGGTTGCTTTTCGCTTTATCATCGCGCTGAGGTCTACTTCTATAATTACATTGCCGCTGATTTATCGCCAGGAAGACAGCTCCCTCCGTACACCCCCAGTGGCTACGAGCTCGTCCGTTGAAATAGCTTAATAACGCGACGATAAATATTCTGACCAAATCAAATGTTTTAATCGATTGCAGGAACTAGCCTGGATGACAAGAGTTCAGCCACGAATCACGTGAGATACACTGCACCCCCGTAGGGTGTTCAGGCCGATGCTCATTACGAGAGCTACTCCGATTGTACATGCCGCTGGTAATCCTGTTCCGTTCTGATCGCTCGCCGCACTCGTATCTCGCGATTGTACACGCGTAACGAAACCGATTGCGCTATTTATTATTACCGCGGCAGCGTTTCAATCGAACATCGAAGATAAGAGAAACCAGTTGCGCAAGAAGCGCGCAAACGCGATGCGTATTCCGCGAATCGTTCCATCCCTTCGTCCGCACGTTCGACTAGGTTGAAGTTCTGTCGGCTCGTTCGAAACGTTTGTATTTTCAGATTCTAGACAGCGATGAGGAATACGCGAGGTCGTATTCAAACGCGAGAAGGCGTCGAGAGATTGAAAGATCTTTGATCCCGGCAGGAACGCGTGTACTAGTAGTATTAAATAGAAAAAAAGTAAAAGACGTAAGGGAAAAAGGATGATATAAGGGTTCGAGTATCGTCTGGCTGTTAGCGAGCGGCACGAAAGGAATGAAAGTGCAGGCTGCGTCGATCGAAAAGACGAAGAGAGCATTCGATCCCCCGGAGCCTGTGCAACAAATCCTTCGAAGCGGTCGGGGGTACGCCGGCGAAAGAACACCTAGGCGATACTCATTACGAGAACGGACGAGCCTTACCGGCTGTTTCGCGCTCCGATCGCGTTTCGTTTTGTCGGCGGTGGTCGTACCTCTATGCGGCGTAATCATAGTGCCCCGTAGCAGTGCGCGTCGAGCCCGAAGAGTAATCCACGAGGGCAGGGCAGCGAGGAGGAAAGAAGGCAAGCAACGGCAGAGGGCGGCGAGCGACGGCGCGAACCAGCCTGAAGGGGGACGGGGGTGGAGGGAAAAGAATATAGACTCTTCTTAGGGTTGCTACGAGTTGCAATATGTGCACCGCATACACACACAGAGGAGGACTATTTTTTTCCTGATGGACTCTCTCTCTCTCTCTCTCTCTCTTTCTCTTTCTTGGTGAAACGTAAGGGGAGCAGCAACAGGAGGAGGAGATTCGTGGGGGAGGAAGAGGGGCCCATAAAGGAGAAGGAGGGATACGGGGACCGAGGTTCGAGGCGCTGGCTGGCAGGTTGAGTCGTCGAGGCGGCTCGACGCCGCCGGAGGGGGACTTTGGTGCACGAATGAAGGAGGTGGGGGCACAGGAGCGGGGACAAGGGACCCGAGTCCGGTGTAGGAGGCACGAGGGAGAAGTAGAAGAGAGGAAGAGGCAACGTGGTCTCTCTGGCCTCCTCTCGTGGCCCGCCCCCGCCGCCCGCCGCGTGATTGCTTCCCCGGGGCAGGCATCGCGTGTCAGGCCCCTCTTACACACTATCCCTCTGGCCCCGCTTCTCCTCTTTGCTATGCCTGGCGCTCGATCGGGCCCCTCCGTGCTGCTGCTCCCTCTACTCTTATCCAGCCGCTCGTGTTCCCTCTATCCCCGACCACCACGCGCTTTGCTCGGCCACGATACTCACCGCCGCGCCGCCCGCGCAGTCCGCTTCTTGACCACTGCTGCGCCCGCTCGGGTTGCTCGCGCGACCGTGCACCTCCGATATGCTTTTCTTCTCTCGTTGCGCTGTCGCAAATTGCTCCTGCATGTATTGCGCATTAGTCCTTTTCTTTTTTGCTTTATGTCGTATTAATTTGTACTGCAAATTAAAATCACTAATTTATGACTTGTTAATGTCGTTAATGGTAGGTATTAGGAAATAATAACTGTGTAAAATTGTGTAGCTTAGCTAATCGAAGAAAATGTCCACTTTTATTTTACGATCGAGTAATGAGGAAATAATGCGATCCGATTTCATGTAAATGACCAGTCTGTGAGATACCATATGTTTTAAATTGTATGAATTTGATGATTATTCTGACATTCTGTCAGTGTATTGCGAGCAGACAGAATATTTCGATAAGCTGTTGAAATTGTAGTTTTGGTGGATTATAAAAATTCTCTAATACGAGGACATATTGTAAATAACCAAGTTTCATTGATTGTTTTTGAATTACTACTATTCGAAGAAATGACTACTCGAAAATGATGGAGATATTTTCGTACATTTTACTAACCACTAACAATTTGAAAATTTAGTGATTTAGTTGGATAGTCTTCAAGCGTATGTCAAAAAAATAGGATGGAAAGAAGTATACATTTGAGTATACATTTCTGTTCAGCAATAAAATTTAAGGTTTTCAACTTATGGTAAAATTTTACGTTCCCACCAGTACCATTCTGTAAATTGTTTCTCAGCAATGAAGATTCAAAAAATATTTTACGCAAATAATATAAATCGTTTCTCGGTATCACCGAGGTTAGTTAAGACGATTAAGCCGTAAAATCGATCATTTTTCCGCGTGGAGCGGATCTCGCAACAAGCAACAGTATGGCGAACGAGCGAGCAAAAACATTTCGCTTCTCGGGAGAAAATGGTCGTTCATGATCTTCGGAATCCACCAATTGAATCTCGAGGAAAGATCTCATCCCGTTGCGATGGTGCCTCTCGAATGAAACGATTCGACTTTTGCAGTATTCATAGCGTTCCCGTAGAATTCCCACAGTAATCTCATCTTTTTTACAATGAGGTGGATAAAATAAAAAGTACCGTGTTATAAAGATAATGCCAGTTCTAGCCGATTTCTTGCTTTGTTTCGTTCCATTCATCGAAAAATGCAACTGTGAACATTAGTCGATCGATATCATCGTACGAGCATGTGTATTATTCGATGGAAATAGCGTGATCGTTTGAAAGTTTCTGATAGGCAAAGCGTTACTTCCGAGTTCTTAAATTATCTTACGTAAATTAGATGCGGCGCAGCCCTTATTAACGATCGCCTCTATCGCGTGTATGATTTCAAGTTCGTATAATTTGCTCGCGAACGCACGCACAGATGAACTAGAGATATTAATCTTAATAACACTGCGATGGTATCGCGACCAATCTCGCCTATCCACCGACCAACGTCACGCATTGCTCCCCGCGAATTCTTTCGCGTTATATAATTCAACAAACTATGATTTCACGGTGTAACCGCTGCTATCGCTTGCCAACGCTTTACAGTCCATCACCGGGTATGATTTATTCGTCGTTTCGTCGCGTTCCTTTCCAGTGAGTTCCAACAAGTTGCGTTTAATGTCTTCTTTACAGTTCACAAAGTATAATATGCTTTTTGATGCAATTAAAATTTTGAAAATTTGACAATTTCAGAAATTCAGAAGATTAATTATGAAATTAATTAATAAAATTAATTCCAATCTACTTTTAAACTATATACTTTATGATCTATTTTCTAGTTGTAATGGATATTAAATGATGTAATTATCGTTTCACTGTACTACCACATGCTATCGTAGACGTAGATGACGTCAATTTCAGTAAGAAAATGTTCTTTGTGTGTAATTAGCAGATTTATGTAAGAAAGAACAAGGTTGCAATGTAAGCAGCGTATTAATACACTGTTATTATATCGTGGTATCGCGATAAATTCATGGAACCTACGAATTAATTATATGATAGTAGCGATAGAAGGTAAATAGAACCATCGTCGATGTTCATTAACGCAAATGACATGTACAAATAATGAATTATGTAAAGGGAAATTAATCAACGCTCAACAGCATGCACGTATTTAACAAATCTTCCATCTCGATTTCTTCGAAATTGTAGTCTCTCCTGGAAAAAAGTCTTATTATATATCTATTTTTATATTTTATACGAGAAAAATCATAGTGATTAGTATCACGAATATTACGCTTTATTTCCTCTTTCGGATAATTTCTCATCGTCGGTACGCAATGATCGAGAAATCACGATGAAAAAATTTTGATGTAACACCAACTATGTACATACATATATAGAATGTGTCCATTCCACGAAGTTAATAATGACTGGGCGTATAATTGGCCTAGACTAAACCCACCTGTTCCCAAGAGTTAGTCACGGCACTGAAATCGTGCTGTATCGTTCGAGTTTCGAACTACATATTACGAAACCGAGCGAGACGCTGTCCGAGGAAATAATTTCCCAGTGTTATTTTCTAATTTGGTTTTCTCGATAATTCTCTTGACAGGTCACCCTCGTCTTCTGGCTTCAAACTGACACCTGGACATCTCGTATAATATTCGTACAGAGCTTGACATGGAATTCACACTCTTCCTTAAACGGAAGATTTCTAGAACTACCATGGTATTTCATAATAGGCGGATATTTCTCCCTTTAATCAGTGGTTAATGATATTAATCTCGTAACTTTTACGTAGTTGACTTAATTCAATCGTAATTGACGAATCGTTGATCTTTCTTTTTTGCTTTTTACTTGATTGAGATTTGCAATCATTTTTATATAAAAATAAAAATTCACTCGTTCATTCAGTTGTTAAATTTACGGGATCATGATAGAAAGAATGAAATTTGAAATTATTATTAATTAAATTAGAATTCTTAATAAAAGTCTAGTGAAAGAAGTTTCTCGTAGTAGCGGGTGATGGTAGAGCGCAAACTCGCAAAAAGCGAAAAAATTTTCCCGAATTCGAAGGCCGTACGGACGCAACGACTATAGAATTACAGGTTACGAAGGCTCGAGTGTCATTTGCAGGCAGGTCTCATAAACGACTCTTTATTTGATAATAATTGCGGCATAAGAGCCATAAACACTCATTTTCTGAGGCTCATGCTTAATACCAGGTATTTCTTGCCTCGTTTTGTCATTCCGCCGTGTTTTTCGGTGTCTCAGCCGCCCACTTCTTCGTTCCACTCTTTCGAAACTCCCTTTTTCCCGTCTTCTGGCGGATCATCACGTGTCTAACTATTAACATTATGTTATTCGACTCCGACGAGTTTCTAACAATTTCTAAGAGCTTTCTAAGAGCAAAAGCTAGTCTCTTTCATAAACTTGCTATCGTTTCGAATTCAACGCTTAATATTTATCTATTTTTTGCTACGCTAAGACTCCATTAACGAAGCGTTTCTCGTTTGAACATATTTTTCTAGAGTGGAGCGAAAATATTAGAACAGGAAAAGGGTAGAAAAATAAACTCCTTTTCTTAATTAACAGGAAAGCTTCTACTGTTTCTTTAAAGTAAAATTAGTTTATTTACGTCGTGTCATTGAAAAAACGTGCAAATGTTCATGTATAATTTAATTAACATGTTCTACAAAGATCCATGCATGTTCTACGTGATTTTCTTTGTCCTTGGCTAATTCTTGGTAGCAGTAATTTTTGCGCTTCAACCTCTTGCGGTGGCGGATCTTTGTCGGCATTTTTCCCTTTTCTCTGCTTTCCACACGCAAACTCGCTGCTTGCATTCTCTCCTTTTTGCCTCCGTTATGCGATTTTCCTATCTATTAATGAAATTGCAAGACGCGTGACGTTGAAATGAAACTTTCATATGAACCCACTGTTTAGCCAGGAGCAATGTCTTTAAACTGAACGTTCTAAAGTCATCAAAGAATTTTCGAACTATCGAGGGCTATACATAAGAAATCGAATTAAGCTTTGTCTCAGAAATGTTTCACACCTCTGCCATCTTGCAAAGTTCATCCCCCAAAGCGCACGATCTACAAAAATCGTCGAGTTGACGAAAATACCAAACGAGACGCGAAATACGGCGGAATTCCATCCGGACGCATAAAGCTCGAATCGCGGCTGGGTCGACCTACAATTTTCAGACAAAAACGTTTTGTTACATTCTCCGAGTATACACATTTCGTTCTCTCCCCTGTTTCCTCTGGTTCCTTCACCGTTTTCTCTTTTTCTTCTACGAACTGTGAACCTCTGGTCTTCCATTTCTCGTCTTTCTCTCATCGGATCCTCCGCCTCCGCTCTCTTTTGTCTTTCCTCGTTCGTTCGTTCCACGATACGAGGAGCAAAGACGAACAGACGAAACCGCAAATCTATAATTTGCCCATCGCGATGCGTATAATCATCGAATACCAGAAACTGTGCTATTCATTATTTCATTCGGCGCATTTGCTACCAGCGTGGCGTTTTCGCGGGCCAGCGCAATAAAAGTTCCCGGTGATTATGCTAATCCAGCAAATGATACAGTCGCCAACGCCGTGACGGCGGAGAGAATCGGCGAGAGATTTGGATCTTCTATGGCCGGGCCCGCAGAGAACTCTTCCAAGCTGTGCCTATCCTTTTCCTTTGAAATCTGCGTGATCGTCGCGTAATTCGTAATTTAATCTGATTGTTCTAGATCAACCCGTAGTATCATCGTCAGACGTTCCCAGGGCATTATAGCTTTTTTCTGGTCCACCAATTATGTTCTTTACGTTAATTAATAACATTCCATGTCATTTCATTTGATATACGAGGCGCTTCTGCGGTAAAATGTATCTGTCGAAATTTAGACTGGTAACTGTAGTTGCATGTGCTTTGGAAGTTCGTTATAGATTATTTTACGACTTTGTCTTTTGTTTTATTGCCAAGTTTCTTGTAAAACAATTAAGAAGTAGGGCAGGAATGTTTGCTCCAATCGAAGGTATATCTTTCCAAGAACTGTGTTAATTTATGATTTACGGTTTACTATGGATTTAATAAGATTCATACTCGACTCGTTATTTGAACTTTTAAGCGCCATTGTGCGCATAACAGATACTTTGAAGCTCGTGGAGTAACCCAGGAAAATATTGTTTTCAATTATTCGTACCCTAACAAAGTATGACTTATCACCTTGTCAAGGATCGGGGGTAGATTAATTTCCAGGCAATTTATCCAGTTATGGAATTACTTGATGGTCGATTAAACGTCGGTTCTCGAATAGGCAAAGAAGTTAATATATCGTGAAATCTATTCTTTTCGAAACGGAAACTAGTAGCCCTCGCCAATTAAGATTGCCCTTTCCAAGCAATTATCCCGTCTCCTCGTAGCATTCTGATCGATCCGCTCGCGTGTTACAATCTCAAGGTCGATTATCGGGAAAGTGTTGAAGCGGTCGGAATTCGTTATAGGTGCACGTACAAGGAAGTTCCTGTTTCATCGTCTGGACACACAGGTAAACCACCCACGCGTCCAGCCGGCTGAGTTACGACCGAATGTGAGCGCACCTGATCCACGATAATCGCCTCTAATCTTCCACTTTGCTCTTTTGTTAGGTATTACCTCTTCTTTTTCCTCTTCTTCCCTCTCCTCTTTCTCCTCTCTGCTCGGCTTTGAGTGCTATATAAATCATCTGGAATGGTAAGTCGTTCGAGTAAAAGCGCTGAATGTTTTTGAGGAAAAGAGATATACGAAAGAGAGAGCTTTACCGCTCGATCGATGTTGGATAGTTCTTAGGTAGTTCCGGATAATGATGATGATGGGAAGGCGAGGGACAGGGTGTAAATCACTTTCATCGAGTGGTTCGATTTAAAAGCAGCGTGTGTTCGAGTCGGTTAAAATTGGGATGTTTGATAAGGTTAGGTTATATCGAGGAAAGAAAGTAGTCGTAGAATTTCCCTCGGTGAGTTTTCTTTCGTATGTTTATATCGTCATTTATAATCATTTATCATGATCGTAAATAACGATGGTTTTTTCGGAAATGAGATTGTTATCGAGAACGTGCGGCTCGAGACATATAAATGAATAGAAAGCTAACGACTTCTATAAATGAAAGTCGAGCAAAGGTAGCGACATGAGCCGGTCATTAAACTGATTTATAGGTATAGTTCGGGTTTACTCCCTCTGATTTGTATTATTTTCGATTCTAGCATCTTCTGCAATCGGTTTTATCAATAAATGCTGATAAAACTTAACAGTACAACTACTAATATATTCAAACTTACTAAAACTATAATTAACTTAATTAAAATTGTACCACTTCTTTATCAATTCTTAAATTCTATGAAGCTTCGTTCATAAGAATCCTAATCCCAATCTAGATAATTGAAATCAATCGGTGGGTGGTGGACAATATCGAAACGCGTGGTGGACAATATCGAAACGCACGAAGGACAATATCGAAATGCGTGGTGGAAATTTGCAGGCTACAAATCTGTTAACGCGAGGCAGCACTCGAGCAGGCTGCTCGTTTCGCCGGCTTATCCTCACAGCCGACTGCCCTTCGTTCTCCAGCCTTGGAGTTGTACGATGAAACACGTGTAAGCCGGAGTTCCGCCCACGCACGCGCATTCTGCTCATTCGTTCCTCCGTCCGCTCGCTCGTCCATCCGTCCGACAATCTGCTGGCTTCTCGTCCTTTGCCGCTACTCTGCTCGCTACGGAGGGCCGATGAGGCGAGCGTGCATTCCTTATGCATATCCCTAGGGCTTGCCGGTGCAGGATCCGGCAATTTGTACGGATCTGCGCATATACGTAGGAGCAGTTAAACGCGGCGTTATATTCAAATCAGCGTGCTTTTGCTTCGTTTCCAGAGAAAATTAGAAGGAATTTTAACGTGCGAGTCTACGCCTGAAATTTCGATCCGGGCCCCTCGCGGGACACCGATAAGTATCTTGATTTTTTAGATACGGCTAGCTAGATAACAATAATTACGATGACGTTCATGTTGATGATGATGAGGATGATTACGATGATAATGATGGAGATGCCGATGATCATGACCAAGACCAAGTTTTCGGTGTGTCGTGGTAATGGGTATTCTTAGCGGAACTGACTTAAGTATAGTTTCACGACGCGGTATGATGTTTCCTAGATTCGTTGCTGCGTATGTCTGTAGTAAAATAGACCATTTTGATCAGACAAGCGAACGAAGACTGCGCGGAGAAGCTTGCGGCTAGTGTCGCGTTTTTAAATTTCTGTAAAGGATCTGTATTATTTGTATTTTATTAAAAGTTAAATGTAGTTCAAAGTTCGTGATCTACAGTCAATCGCACAAGTATTCACCCACCTACTGCGTTCGAATTTTTCAACATACTATAATATCTCATCTAATTTTACGCTGTTGGATAGCAATTATAAATTTCTAGGAATGTTATCTTCTTCCGTATTAATAAAGAATAATTGTTCTGCGTTTTTGATTCTAACTTTATGCGCATATATATGTATTATGTGTTATCTTCCATAAATCTCAGTACACGATGTCTCTTCCAGACTATAAGAGTACGTAGTTGGAATCGAAGCTTTCGTTCCCAGGAAAATACCGAACAGCCATACCTCCCTCTTAAGAATAACATTCGCGGAACGTATTACAAGCCAGCATCTTCTATGTAAATCAAATTTCTGTAGAAATGTCTGCGGCACGTACGCGGGTTTGCGAAGCCATTGAATCTAGTAGATAGTTGATTTCCCAGATCGGATTCCCTCGGGCTGAGGGCTTGTCGGTCTGCCTGGCTATCTGTCCGTCTACTTGCGTCTATGTCACACGACTGGATCCGCTTGATAATAATTGTTTGTTGCGATCCAGCTGTACGCGCATCGTACGCATAGATTCGAGCCTTTCGGGCACAACTTTGTGAACCGTTGTTTGGCAATTTCGCGACCACCATCGCTTTTTCATATTCTGCTTCGGATCCCAGATATTGCTCCCCGCTAGATGCTATTCACAAAGTGTACAAAATATTTTTTTCCCGCTTTCCTTTTTGTTCGATGGTACGCTTTGATCGAGTAAGAAATCGCGAAAAGGCACAATTTTGATAGTTCGCAAAATCGAAACTGCCGGGTCACCTGCAAAATGAATCCCCTTTTTTGGATCGTTTTGTAATAGTTTATTAAACCCCATATATGAACGGAATATGGTTATCTATTTAGCTTTAATGCGAGTTTGGTTATAAAATTACACACCGTTGTGTAATCATGATAAACAGTTGCATAAATTTAGGACGGCAGACTTATGCAAATAATTACAATATTAATATTCGTAATATGCCCAAGAGAACAATATATGTAGCAAACGTATACCATTCAAGATCAAGTGTACAGGATGGAGTTCTCGTCTCTCCTCATCTGTGTTCCTTCTTATATTCCACCTTGATACATACGATATATGGAATGTGCCACAAACAATGTTGCGCAATTTTCCAATCGGAATTTTTCTCAGCTCCGTGGGCGACCTTCCCGACCTATTGATCGCATTCCTCATGATTAGAGGGAATCGAACACTCGATCGCCGATCTTGCATGCGCTTAGAGATGGTTAAATTACAGGCTTGCGCGCATTCTATGAAATTATCAACTCGACAAGTCGATCGGGGCCAAATATACAATTCCAATGACACACGCGATCCCCGACCGTTACCGTGGGATGATTTAAGTATTCGTATAACGGGCTTCGTTACGATTACCGGATGCACATAATGACGTGAAAACAGATAGAATCTCGTAGCATAAGTATCCATGGTACGTAACGAGGGCTGGTTGCGTGGGTGGAAATGAGATACGTTTCACGGGGTGGAAAAGCAAGTGATCAGAGCGCGCGAAACTCGTCCATCTGGTGCGAGTGATAATTACCTTTTGCGTGTTTTCAAACATTTAAATAGCTCTAGTAAATTGTTAAGCATATCGACCGGCCGTATATCTTGGGCACGATAAAATCGTAATGACTCAAACGACGGGCCTGAACAAGCTCGGAAATAATCGGTAGACAGTTGACCACCGCGCTATGATATAGGAATCCAATTTGTTATTATAATATACTGTGCTGTTAACGGGGAGGGGGGGGGGCAGTAACTCAGCGGAAAACTTATACTCACCGAGCGATCGTTCGTCGAAGCTCGCACTTATATCGGACCAGGTGCGGTGAATAGGCAACATCGATCGTCTAGTTAACAGTCGGTAGTCTGTCTTTCGATTGGTGGTGCAACATCGCTTTTTTATAAGCGAGATGAATCACGGTAAATTGTAAAGACACGTTTCGAAAGAGATAGATACGTGGCTTGGTACGCTGATATGGTACGCGTATAACGTGGTAAGTCAAATGTTTGCGGTATAAACGGATAAACTGGTCATCAAAGGGTCACTGTCACTCCGTGGATGACATTAGATGTCTGACTTGTGCAAAAGAAACATTTTCTTTCGAGTTTACTAAGGAACTTCTTTATCTTCCATAAAACCTAAATATCAGGGCACCGAATGTTATTAAATTTCCATATAAAAATAGTCCTTGTTATTTCATCCAACGGGTGGTCGTTAAAATAGCGCTGACACTGTTATCTCAAACACAAGATTTCTTTCTACGAAGAAATTACATCAATTAAATAAATCTTGAAAATTCAAAGCTTTCTTGGAAGCGCCAATAATGTTAAATGGAAATACAAGGACCACTAACGGTTAAAGGGTTAGGTCAAGACACCGGTAGAGACTCGCCTGATCCAAAGGGACAGCAAGATCCGCCTACGCAGCGTCGTCGATTCGGATCGATGTTGGATCGATTAAAGATCCGCAGGCAGATAGGAGAGACGTGATGAAGAACGAGGGTCCGGAACGGGGCCCGGCACGTCCATCTGGCGCGGGTGATAATTATTGCTCGCGTGTCTCCAAGCAGCGAAGTGTTCCGTGGCGCCACCAAATTATTAGCCTTATCCGCGGCACGGTGATAATTATATAGTCGAATAAGGCTCTCGGCGCGCTTGGTCCCGCAAGGGCCACGGTGTTGGTTGCGTCAATGCTTTTAGGACTTTATAGGCCGCGGTTGATGCGGTCTACACGGGGTTACCTAATGAAAAGGTTACTTGACCCCGGCCAGAACGCCCTGGCGCCTCCTTCTCTAGCTAGCTAGGTTTCCCCACCCTTCCATTCTTCCCCTTGTTTTTTAGCTATCTCTTTCTTCACCGACCGGATATACATCTACTAAACGCGTTAAACGCGAAAGCGAGCGAGGCACTCGAGAGAGGATGCGGATCTGGTTCATGAGAATCCTTCCGTCGAGACTCGGTGTTTCCGCGAAATCCTCCCCTTTTGGATGAGAGAAGCGACGCCGCCCTCAACGCCTCCCACGTAGACGGCTCCGGATTTCTGGCAAAATGCGAGTTTCGTTGGAACCGAGCCGGAAACGATGACCTTAAGCCTCGAATTCCAGTTCCGCCGGGAACATCTCTTGTATTGGCAGCGTAACTTTGCCACCTTTTTTTTTCTTTCACTATGGCATCTTGTTCCTTTGCTTTGCGACCTCATTGTTTTTCCTGATATCATTTCGTCTCGGAATTTAATCTTAGAGAAATTGTAGTTCTCCGTAAATACGCTTAGTTAGTAGTAACCTTCGTAGCGTGTAACGTTCGCATATGAGAACTTTAATAACCTCAAGTTTACTTGGAGGCTCTGATTCGAAACTATTTCTATATCATCTACATATCTAATAAAATTGTGCAATTTTTTAACGTTTCCTCTGCCTTTGAGTTCACTTCTTATTAATTATCTTTGAACGGTTATTTGAACCGATACTATTACGTTATTATAATAATAACTCTATAAAATTGTGGAACGAATGTTCTGATAAACGATCGGCATAGACTGCAGGTAAATAACAAGACTGATCATTTTCCTAAACAGCAATCGACCCTTGTCACTCAAGATTATACTGCATAACAGCTACCACTATGTATTACAGTGTATTTTATGAGGTCTCTGTGGGGTGTTTCCTTTATGGACAGGTTTAGGTATAATCCTATCTTCTCGAATGATTATTTTCTAAAAAATGTCGAGAAACTGGAATATTCTTATAAAATGCTTCTAATACCAGAAACTTCTCATTTCCTCTATAACTATCTCGAGAAGAAATCTTTCAGCTGAATTTTATTTCAAGAATAATTTTTATTCAGTAAGATATTATCTATTTTGCAACATTGTATGTATGGTAATTTTATTCTAATGATTTCATATGAAATATGAGAAAGATAATTCTTTGTTATATAAAACATCTAGAAGTTTCCTTCTTCGTCGTGGCGTTATTGAACAACAAAAGTTCTCGATGTTTTTTCTTTTCATATTGCAACCACGATGCTACATAATCGTTATTTATAGATCTAGAGCTCTGTTTTGTTTCATTGTTGCTTGTTTTACTTGCTCGTAATATGCGAGTCAACAGTTTTCTATATTCGCCAATATCGTCTTGTTTTCATTGTAGATTGCGTATTTATAACTTACGTACGTGCGTTCACGTTGCAATAAACCTTGATCTGGTTCTAACATCGCAATTCGCCAATTAGATTGTAACAGAAAATAGATCGATGAATCTTACGTTATTACGATAGTAGAATATTATGATGTCATCTTAATTGAATAATTTTTTACTTATCTTCCACATATTGTGAAGAAATTTACACAAATATTAGGGGATATTATCGAATATAATATTCAATAAGATGACGTATTCGTCAATTGTATTTAATATGTTAACAGAACTAACCTGAAATTAAAATAATTCAAGCTTCCAAGAATTTCTCCATTTTCCAACATTCTTCTCCCACGAGATACTCGCGCAAGCGCGCTAGATTCCACTAAACAGAGATATTCTAGCATTCGAACGTTTCCAAAGAAACTGATCAAGGCTGCAGACAAAGGAACAAAACTTCCATGCGTCCTGCGACGATCGGTTACGACCTCTGAAGTTCTTGCCTTTTTCCGAATCCGCGATTCGTCGTAAAGAGCGTTCGTTCGGACGAGAGCAACGCTTGGTCGAGGACCGTTCGCTGGAACGCGTATAGGATTCTAAGCGATTACGCGAAATCCCTAATGGAAATTACAGTGGTCTCTAAGTGGCGTGAGGATATACTTACCGTGCCTCGTGAGCTCCGTTAGCGCTTTTTAACCAAGTTTGACTTGCTTCGTCTGTGAGATTGTGTGGGAAGCGTTTCGGTAATCAATGGTTCTGGCAGGTAGGCGCCCTTTTAGTGGCTTTTGAAGAGTATAACCACAGTTTTCGGTTCTCTTCCGAGGCTAGGC
This sequence comes from Bombus affinis, assembly GCF_024516045.1. NCBI lineage: Eukaryota > Metazoa > Arthropoda > Insecta > Hymenoptera > Apidae > Bombus > Bombus affinis. The sequence continues at coordinate 2,212,005 of NC_066350.1, read as the reverse complement.
AACCGATCTTTCTCTCTGTGCCGTATTCCCTCCCTCGCTTTCTCGTACCGCGAGTTCTTTCCACCGAAATTCTCTTCTATACGCTGTGGCAGACAGCGAAACACGAGGACAGGCGAACATCGGAAGCAGAGAGATTTAAGCGAAAGTAAAAGTTTAAACATTACGTCCGAGGGACATACCGAGATACGCGCGTTCTTCCAAACGGTCCATTTAAAAGTTTTACGTTTCTTTAATGTAGAGGTGTATCGTTCGCATGGAATGACTTTTACTCTCGTACTTAATGGTCTTGATGTAGAAGATAGGTCGCGGCACTTAAGAAATGTACTTAATAATGTGAAATATGCAAAAGACCTGAAGTTCATTTTTTAAAACACAACGCTTCTTGCAATTCAAGACCACAGAAAAAGGAACACGATATGTCTCATAGGTATCAGTATTCAAAGACACAAGCTTTTGAGAAATATCTGATAAATCTACGAAGTTTTATAACCAACAGCATAATGTTACGAGAATCAGTATCTTTGAAATATTCCAAAAGCTAAATACCTAATGCTAAAAACAAATAAAAAGAAACTCACGAAACCATGTTAGCCCATAGAACACGCATCGTTACAAATATCGATAGAAAATAAATCAAACTATCCTCACCATGAACCTTTTTTTCTCTCATGTGGACCATTTATTTTCCGTGAAGAAGTAAATGGAACGAAAGCGACGAGGTCGAATTTGTCTCATCACGGACCACCGCGTAGCCGAATTGAAGCGACCTGTGCTCTTCTGTACAAACAGATCAAGGTGCCGTGTGTACATTGATTCCTCCTACGGGTTATCTCTCAGTCTTCGCGTGTATGTAACTACGTGGATCGTGAACGGCTCTAATATCGGCCCAGCCTTTGTGCCGTTTGTTTGCTTTAGTCCGGCCTTGTCTGTATCGATCTCGTCCGCGAAAGGCCTTCAAGATTCGTCCTGAATCGTCCAAGTATAGTACAAATCAAAATCCACAGCTACATAGTTCGAGCAAAAGGCTCAACCACGAATTGTCTTGATTCGATTCTATTCGGGGTCCTGACCAAAAATTCGATACGCATCCCGATTACTTCGTTGAACCGTTGCCATCAATAGGACAAGAGGGAATGGAAGTAAGTTTGTTTGATCGATTTATTGGGATACTTTGAAAAGCTGACAAACTGAGTGAAATTGATTCGAATAATGGGTTTGACAGAGGTATTGTTTAAGGATAATGGTGAAATCTTTTGCAAAAAGGCTCATAATACTTACAATTTCGATTTACTCAATTTTATTTCAACCGACAAATCGAAAAAAATTCATAATTTTTTGTATAAGGCCCAGCATGAAATTTACTTAACATTTAATTAACAGTCAAATTATTTAATTTTAGTTATTGTTCTGCCAATTGTTCTGTACTGCCTTTAGAAAACTTTTCATTTGAAGATTATAAATTATCCTTATTATCATTCATTCAAAATTTCGATAGTTTTCAAATATTTCACAATCACCAGGATGCGAGCTTTTCAAGTATTACGATGTTTAATGCTTGATGAAGGATTAAACAATTAAAACGTTAGGTTCAATTAGCGTCGATCGCACTCCGAGTTCAAAAGTTCGGGTACTAAAAAGGCGCGTTAACATCAAAGGTTCGGTGTACAGGTGGATTTGAGTCGGAGGCGTTCGATAGTGTACTGTTTACAGGGGCCCACGGTTATAATTTGAGCAGTGATAAATCACAAATTCAGCACGTACTCGATTGTACAGGCTCGTAGATTTCGTTTCGGATGGTGGTACCTACGTCGGCGAGTCGGATCGACCTTCGACCCTTTAAAATCCTCTTCTTCTGCCGCTTCGCTTTCGGGGGGCGAACTAAAAGGTAGAAGAAAACATCGGAAGGGGCGTACGGTACGCCACGTCGTAAACATATTTTTATTAAATAATTAGAGATTAGGGCTGCCCTTAATGGGTGGTTAGCCAACTCGTGCCCTCCATTCCGCGCATTCCACAGCAGCGTACGTGAGATTCCCACACTATGTATCTCTTTAAACTTCCTTTGGTTAAGCAGCGTCAAAATAAACGGACTCGCCAATTTTTAATGCTTCGAACTTCGAAAATATTGCGCGTACTTATTATGAGGTGTTGAAGACCTGCAAACACCGTTGCTTCCAGATTATTTCACTTTATACGTTCTTGTGACGCGATGCAGTAGCAGAGCGGGCATTTCTTTAATTTCAATTTTATTTAACTAAGTTTATTTGATTAAGTTAGTGTTAAGCTGCCAGGAAGGAGATAACCCTGGACCAAATGGAGGTGGGGTAACGAAACGCGAACGGAACTAACGTGCAACGCGTGTCACATGTTTACCGACCAAACGTGACGATAATTATCGTGTAGTTGTAAATTTAACGTAAATATGTTCGATCACGCGACGATGACCCTCCAAACGCAGGAGGAAGAAACACGCCAGTTCAGATGTTTGTCGCTGACGTGAAAGCGAGGTTGAGGCGTCTACGGTCGCCACGTTCCTTACCCTGAATATATGCTGCTCGTTAAAAAGAGAAAAATGTTAAAGGGCGAGTGAAATGAGCCGCACGGACAACGCTGCGTTTCAAACGGCTCTATGCGACGATGCTTTTTAAGGGACCTAAAAATAGTGTCCCTTCTAAGATTGTAGGTCACGAGTCGCATCAAAGAAAACTGTCCTCCTCCTCTTCTACTTTTTTAATCCTCTGTGCGCGGGGTCACGGAGGCCGTCCACAATACGGACGCTCGTGATATTCATATGCCGACGTGTATACATTTCTTAAACGATTTTTTCTCCCTTTTCGAGCTTCGACAAACTCATTGCGCTCAAGGTGTCCGCGAAACCTTCGGCCGCCGGGATAGTTTCCCAGTTTTTATACATGCGAAAGTGGACGCTTTCCCTTGGATATAGGCCAATGCATCAAACAGGATTCGAAGTGTCTCAAAGCGTATGATAGTTCGAGTGATAAGAGTAGTTTAGGTTGGTGTATTTGATAGAGAGTAAAAGAATTTTTAGAAGGGGTGGTTTGAAATGGGGATTGAAGATCAATATATTCTACCCTTCTTATGGCTCTAAAAGATTTTTTCGATTATGTTGAGGCATAAAAGACGAGAGTGCAATATCGTGTATGTATACAACCATGTGGATAAATCTTCAGACACTTCCAAATTTTAGTATGGGGATTACAGAACGAAATTAAATTAAGGATGGGACTATACACTTGACTAAAAAGTCAGATTAACTTGAAACGATTATCCTTTAAAATTGCCGATATCAGTAGAATTCATTTTCAAATTCACAAAGAAGCTTATTAGCGAGTGATCATTGCTCAATTTTTCAACTCCCAAGCTTTTAAACGTAAACATTTTTTAACATCCCGTCGACTGTTCGTCATTCATTAACATTTCTAATCGCTTAAAATCGCACTCCATCGGCATTTCTTTCAATCCTCGTCCGATGAACGTATCTCGTGATTTGAATAAAAAAATTTCCCCCGACACGTTGCCCCACATATAGAACGGAACTCATCTGACGAGGAAAGCGCTCGATTAAAGGTAGAGAATCGTTCGAAGGGATGGTAGGGGAAACGTGCGGGGCGAATCGATGGTGGAATGCTCAAGGCCAATTCCAGCATCGACCCCGGTCGTACGTCCCAGGTGTTCGCTGGTAATTAATCGAAGGTTTAGGTGGTGGCCCGTCCGCGTACCCGCGAGCGGCGAAATTAAGAGCGAGGACAGCGGCGGCGTTCACTATGAGCGCCGACACAGGCACCAACGGGCTACTCATTCAATTATGTTGCTGACACCGGTCGCATCAATCTTGCCGAGCCGGCGCTAACGCGCGCTGGATTTCGATGGATGCAGCGACACGCGCGCCGGAAGTGGACGTGCTCTGCCTTTTGCCACGTGGACACCTTCGTATGCATACTACGCGGATTAAGGTGAATTGCGCAATTTGCCCGGATAAATACTTTTACTTAGCCAGCGTCTCGTTTCCGCGCGAAAACGTGACAAAACGCGAAGGACTCAAAGCGCTCCGATTGCACACGATAAGAAGATAGAACTTTGCTCGTTTCTGCATATTACATAGGTACAGGATACTATCGCGAGCAAATAAATTTTCGCGAGTGTTCGGTGCTTGAGCGATATTTAACGATTTTAGAACGTTTTGTATGTTTTTGAGAGATATGGTAATGTGAAGTTATTTGTGTTATAGTTACGCTTTTGATATCTTCTCTTGGTGGACTTAAAATATGTAATAGGTTTTTCATTCTTTTTAATAATGATATTAGAAATGATGTATTGTAGTATGCAACAAGTTTAACCGTTTGAATCCCAAGCAGCGCGATCGCGCTGTTTAGATTTTGTGTCGAAAAGTCCCAGTACATTTGAACGGACGACTGACGGTATTTTGTATTTTATTGTTATCTTTTGAATAATTTTTATTGAACAAAACTTGAAATATTTATAAATTAATAGTACGCATATATAATAATATAGATGTATTAAATAAAAATAACAAATATAACGAACGCTATTGCGCCGCTTGTTTCTCTTCGCAATCGATTAAGACAAGTGCTATCGCGATGTTTGGGATTTTTCGACCCTGTTTTTTCAAAGACTCCTGGGACTCAAACGGTTAATTATTCTGCGCAAAGTTCAAGACTGAATTTTAAGATTACGAAGCTTAGGTAACTCATTATTTTACTATTCTTTGGTTGGATCTTCTTACTGTAAGTTGGATTGTGGATAGATAACATATTTTTCATTTTCTGCCTTTTAGCACATAGAGCAATTCATTGATTACTCGAATACTCACAAAGTTAAAGAAACGTGAATTTATCTATTTATGTCAATTATTTGATTTATTATGCGTATATTTTCATCGCTTTGAAACGTATAGCTTTGACAACTTTAGCGTCAACTTTGACAACTTCCTTGAACATCGACGCGCTCGTTCTCCGGAAACCGCATACTTTGCACCATCGTCTCATTATTAGAATTCGTTAAAACTAGCAACTTATCTTAAAACTGTAGATATGTTAATAAGTCGTTGGTCAAAATGATTAAATTTTTGTCACGAAAAAAGGAAGAAACAACAAGTATCTTTTTTAAAACGCACAGCTTATGTAAGAGACATTAAACGAGGTATAAAATTAGTATGCCCTGCTGATATTTTGATTCGTGAAAATTCGCGTGAAATTCGTGCGTTCTACGAGGAATAGAAATAAAGCAGCGAAGTGATTAGTCGAAGCGAAGCGACGAGGAGGTAAAAGTAACAAAAATCGTTTGCAGCGATTCTCGGGGAGCGGGGGAGGGCAGAGGTGGCAGAGGTTCCGCCGTATCACGACACGCTGCGGATTCCCGGGCCTCCAGAGATCTAATTTAAAATTGTAATTCACCGTTTATTTCGGCGAACCCGTTTCCCTCGAACTCACGAAATGCTTCTGCGATCTGAAGCGGGTCTTCCGTGCACGATACGACGAATCGTGTGCCGGAAAAAGCGTGAAACCTGAAGAAGAAGGAAAGAAGAATCGTGGGTGGCTGGTATAGAGATCGAGGGATTGGAAGAAGCGGAGGAACGAACAGAACAGGATATAACGTGAAAAGAGATTAAAAAACAGAGAGACACGGGACGAGGGAGGAGAAAACCGAGGTGATAAAGGTGGAAACAGATACGAGGAGCACGACAGGGTGAGAGAAGAAGAGAGGAAGGTGTAGATAGAGACAGAGATGGAGAACAAGTGAGAGAGAGAGAGAGAGAGAGAGAGAGTATGAAGGACGAAAGGAGAAAATGCAGCGCGATCAGTGGTGGCAGCGCGACGTGGTTGGCGGCGAGCTCGTCCGCACGCGGGAATTTCAATAACCCGCGGGACACAAAGCGGAATGTATGTAGTCACATCTGGCCTGGTCTCATGCGGCGGCAGTTCTCGGTTTATGTTGGACCGTCGGCGCGGGGACGGAAAATCACGATTGCCGGGAAGCGGCTGAGAGCAGGCAGCCGCGGATACGTCGCGAGAAAGGGACAGACGGTTAAAGAGAGAATGAGCCAGAGAATCCATCGAGGGGGAGAAACGACAGTGAAGCGACGGAGATGGAAGCAGCGAGTCGTGCGAGTATATGCATACGTGGCTGGACAGAAAGGGACGGAGATAGCTGGAGAAAGAGAATGGATAGGGACAGGGAGAAGAGAAGGGTGGAAGGGAGATGGGTTTGGGGCGCGGGGAGGGAAGGAGAATGGATAATGATCCAGCCGGCACTACCAGCAACCACCCCCGTACAGAATGTGTCTGACGAGAGGCAGAAGGAGAGACAGAGAGAAACGTGGAGAGCTAGATGCCACGGGGAAGAGAGAACAGAGGGGGTGGTGGAAGCTATCGCGTACACGTAGGTGGATGCAGCGGCCAGGAGAAAGGGTGAGAGAGCGGTGTACCGCATGCATATTGAAGCGTCATTTCATGGTCACCGCAGACTGGAGCTCCCCGTTTAGACACGCACACCGAGCTGCTAACGGCAAAAAGGTCGTTCGATTAAACGTACCGAAGGAATCGCGCCGCTTGATGGATATTTATGCATATTCGGTTGACGACCAAGATACGTTTCATCGGGAGCCGAGCATCGCTCGAGATCCAGAGCGCCAACGACCTCTCGCTCGATGGAGAAAACAAGAAGCGAATGTGGACAGGTGCGATGAGGGTTGATACTTTTATTCCGTCTCTCTGACGTGTTTGGAACGACTTTTATGAGATTGGAGATGGAAGAATAGATCGACAGTATGCCATCCGTGTTAACGCGTCAACTGCTACGTAACTGTCTTACGTTCTACACTGTGTTGATGTCGTTTATTTTAGCACGATACCTACATTGTACTATGCATATTAAAATTGTAGCGTTGAATTATTAAATATTTTATTAGTATGTCCGTCCTCGATCATCTCGCGACAGCAAACGTGTTAATAAAAGTTAAAAAAAAAACAAAATTATTTGCGTCTTACAATTAGAAATGTTTACCCGTAATATTCATAACGACAGAAAATGAAAAGTTTCATATTTGTGTGACGTTATAATGGTGCAATATTCGTATAAAGAAAAATACAATAAGGATATTATTTCATTCCCGTTTTGCATTTCAATTACTGAATGAATCTGGATGGATGTTCGTATCGCTGGAAGAAGGCTTCCTATTGCAAATCAGGGGCAGGTAACTGAAAGGTGATGTGTGCCAACCGCGACGCACCGTATATTATATTCATTGGACATTTCATGGTCACCGCAAACCGAGACTTCCCATTTGCACATGAGGACTTCCGGCAAAACGGTAACATTCGATATCGCCACGCTCGATGTGTACTTACGCACGTGAACAAGTACCCGTGCAAATTTGCATAAACACATTGCTCACTCGCTACGTGTACAGTTTGAAGAAACGCATATCCCGACATCGGGCGATCGTAAAATGTCATTAGCGATACTCGGTTTGCCAGTAAAAGAATATCATTAATAAGTTTACACGCAACGGAAACAGCAAATGATCGCATAATATGCTTTTTTACCGAGCTATGAAAAGAGGGGTTTTAATCATATTCTCATTATTCGATTATCATCCAACGATTCATGGTATGATTGATAGTCGGAATTCTGTGTAATTATGTAACATATTGAATTGATAGAAAGTGTCATTTAATTAAATTTCAATGCTCTTCCATGCATTGCAATGCAATATTAACAGAATGACAATATTAGTTAACGCCGTAGAAAATTAATCTATAGTGTTATTTACTAATTTGAAGTAACATGTAACTCTAAAATAAAGCAGAAAAGAAATAGTAATATTTCTATTAATGAAACAAAATAAAGTTTGAGTTTACCTTTTTGAGCCATTCTCACTTGTAAAATTTCGTGACTTTTTACGTATTGCCTCCTTTAATTACGCGAATGCCGGCAAGTTTAGTGGTTGTTATCGTATGTGATACCCTCAATTCCAATGCTGTTTCCTTTCTTTTCCCTGAAATTTTGCAATTGGAGCACGCGAACTAACCTAGTAGGCTGCCGCCTGTCACTTTCATGACGTTGTCATAACGCGATTAGATAGATGCACAGCGAGCATACAGGGTCAGATATGGCATACGCACACGCCGCAATTGCAGATCCGAATTAATCCTCTGTATTGAACGCAGAAGTCTTCGCAATACAAGAGAACACAGATATTCGATGCCAGCATAATTTATGCAGTTTGTGCATTGTATAATAATTCGATTGCAATAATGATTAACCATGATATCCCATTCTAACGAATTATTTCAACGTGGTGTTTACAGTATATCAATGTACTCCAATTTCGTTTTTTTATGCATTTTAATCTCTTTAGAGCGATCTGCTGTAAAAGTTTGAGAGAATCATATCGGTTGATAATATCTTGCTTTTGAACCGAAAACAATTTTTTTTTTCGAAATAGATGTACATATTGGGAATGCATGTTTGCAATGGATAAATACAACTATGGAACAAATTTTGGCCTATATCGTAAGTGTATTGGCATTAATTTAAAGTTTGAAATATAGAACAAAATATTCTTTATCTGTTTTTTATCGTGTTTGTAATATTTTTGTTACTTATTTATAATCGTCCTTTGATTTAAATCAGAAATTTTGTATGTTCGGTAATATACATAATTGTACAAAAACTACAAGATCGAATGGTGTGCGTGTCGATACTTAAGCTTCAATGTTACGGAATAATGCAAAACTTAAGCTGCTGAACGTATAATTTACATGCATAAGTAATTGGTCGAAAGAGTAAGTAATCATAACAGTATCTTCCTATAATAACGAACTGCAACTACAACAATATTAGAGCAAAATTTTGAAAGTGTCGCGGGAATAATAAATAATTGTCCTTCGCTGTAATCAGTATCATTCGTCGTATAAGCTCTCTCAGTTGAAATGTGAGCGGATTATATGAACATGGGGCTTGATTGCAATTGAAATTCTACTGCGTACACACAAATTATGAATTAATCTGTCATCTTTCTACGAATATTTGTTTATTTCTTATAGAACAATTCATAAATGGAGCAAGTGTAATCACGCAAACGAAGCTTACAACCAAAGAACGTAAATTTACAACTATCCGTCGCTTATGTAATCACTTTGAAAGTAAAATAGTTGCAGTGAAGTACACTGTGAAAACCTAAGTCTATTTTCACCCATTCTACAGAAACCACTGACCAGTCGACGGCCGATTTCCGATTTAACGAATCAGGTCGAAATTCTTGGACCACGAAATAACGCTTCTCGCTTACCTCCGATCGCAGCGAGAGCTTTCGGACGAAGAAACGAGTGACGACCGAAAGCGAGCTTATTTGCCGTGAGTATCCAGCAAACGGTTACATCGTCGGTATCAGATTAAGATTCACTTTAGGAAGCCGGTTTATCTTTAGAGGTTGCACCTTCCGCCTCGCTTGATAATTCAATTCCTTGCGCGCTGGCAACTCTCCTTCGTTCTCTCTATCCATCCAACCAAACACATAGCCATCCAGTCATCCGGCGGCTTCTCCGAGACAGAGCTGGTTAGCTCTAGCGAGATTATACGCGAGCTACAAGCGAAAGGGAAAAAAGGAGAGACAGAGCGAGAGGGAAGGCGGAGAACACCACCGGTGGTTCCTCTCCCTAAGGTGCATCGATTTCCTCATACCCTCGTGGGCCCGCGCGCCACGGCAGCCACCCACATTCGCATATACCTCAGACAAAGAGACCTAGATAGACGGAAGCCTACCCTGTACGAATAGCAAGGAAGGAATGGAACGCCGGCGGCCATTTTGTAAGCTCTTCCCGGAGGAATCAATGTGACGTCGCCTGAGGGGCGCTTGCGCTGCGGGCAACCCTCCGTTCCGTCCCTCCAATCCTTCCTCCTCCGATCAATTCCAACTTCGATGCCTCCCTCTCTATTTCTCTCTCACTCTCTGTCTGTTTTTTGTCTTGCCATCACTATCTGTGTCCTTCTTTTCTCGTCTGCCTTTTTCCATCTTTCGATCTTTCCTTCTCCCTTTTCCACGCAATCGTTTCCCTCGTCTCCCCGTACCGTACGGTCCGTGTACATTTCGCGCTCGGCCACCCTCTCGGCTGTTCCAACTTGCGCGAGAAAGCATTAAACGATGCGAACGCGTCGTTTACCGAATTCGTCAGAGATTTATGCTGCGTTATGCCTATGGAAAATTCACCGAGATCCAACGATATGCTCGTTGCCAGACGCGAGAGAAATCATTCGAGAGATATAGAGGTTGATTTTTAATTCGAGAGGAAAGCAAGTTGAGAACGATAGCTGGAGAAAGTATCGTTGAGAGCAGTTTATAGATAGAACGTAGATGAAAAGCTAATGATTGTTCTTGAATCGACGCGCACGAATTTCTGAAATTAGAGGCTGATATGAGAGGTTGAATTTAGGTGTTTACGTTTTTCAATTGGAAAGGGTGGTTGGCCCTTGAGGGCTGGTTGTATCTCGCAGTACACCCGGTCTGTTGGATGTATCTTTGTTACTTCGTTTACAGTGCAACGGAACAAAAGGGAGCGTGAATCGAGTGTAGTTGAAAGCTGATTTTCCAAGCTTTGTCTGTACCTATAGCGCCAGAATGTTGTTTTGATGTTTCGACTACGTATTTTAAGGTTATTTTTAGTCAAATCTTTGATACGTCGCGCCGCGTCCTACGATGGCGTTGCAGTTTGCTGCTTCCGTTATCGGCGAAAAATATTAGAACGAAACAAGCGATAGTTATGGATCGAGTCTTTGAAATTAAAAGAAATTATTTCAAGTATAAGACAACGCGAAAGTCCGTAATCTGTAGAACGATATTCTACATAAGAGTCTGTATCATATATTAAATTTTACGAAAGTTTCCAAATTATTCTTTCTTTCAAATTCAATTACGAAAATTGTACTCATACGTCACACCTAACTGTTCGCTTCTACTATCATGTCTACTATTCACGACTGGTCATGGTAGTTCAAGTTTCGCATTGAACTAAATTCGCTCTAGAAGCGTACGTCGGTTCGCGGCCGAAGGTGCCAGCCAAAAAATCAATGAGCAAGAACGTGGCGGCCGTAATAAACGTACGCGACAATCTCGCATTTTCGTTCCACCGGTCGTCGTTACGCACAAACACACCCCGTTCACACAATACGCACGTACAACGAGGATGGCCACGATACGGTACCCAAATTATTCCAGATGTCCGCCATCTCGTGGCGATTTCTCGACGACTTCTTTTTTACACTGCCGCAGCCTCGTCGATATCCACGGCAATGAAGCAACGATGATAAAAATAAAAAGACAAACTCTTATCCTGTTCTTGAGCGTTGCTCTGTTCGACCCGAAGAGGAAAGCAACGGAGGAGAGCGAGACTTTATACGCGTCGAGGGCAACTGAAATTTATAATGCCGGGTAATCGTAGCAGGGCGTGCACGCACCTGGGTACTAGGGTACCGGCACGTTATTATGATTAGCTACTTTCGGTCCGGTCCAGGGGAGTGCTGGAGATTCCGATCGGATACGCGATACGCGACGCACACCTCGGATTACGGCCGGAGAAGATGATCTTCCTGTGGACGCCTGGGGCCGTCGTCAGGTACCTACACCCTACCCACCTCCTACCAAGACATACTTCATTTATTATGACTGTGATCATCGATTATGCACCGACGTCTGCCCCCCCCCTCTCACCTCCAGCTCCTCCTCGCGTTCTGTTTCGCCCTCTGCCTTGTCCTTCCTCCTCCTCTACCCTCGTTCCAACCCTTTCTGTTCCTCTGCAGCGCTGTGCAGTGCACCTCTCGTCCGCTTCGTTTCCTTCTATTCTTGCCTTCTATTCTCGCGTGCGTTCTTCCACTGTCTTTTATATTCTTGAAAACCGTTCACAAGCGAATGAGAGCGCGTATTATCTTCGGCTGGAGGATACATCGGCCGAATTACGCCGAAAAGGGGTCGACGAATGTCCGCCGCCCTCCATTTATAGACCAGAGTGGCCGTACTTTAAGATCCGTGGCAAATTTTCAAGAGATGTTCTGCTTTGTCGGAGATTCGACGTTTCACCGGATTTCGATGGTTCTTGTCCGGCCATGGTCAGATGAGAGAAGTAGATTAGCCGAGATTTAACGAGGCGCCGCGGTTTCAACGATTCTACCGAATGGGATTGGAGAACGCAGAGGGATTGTGGTTTCGCGGTTGCTTTAAGGGGATATATCGAGTCATCGATGATGGAGGGTGATTTGCGTTTCGAGTAGAATGGAGATTAATGAGCGAATGCTCGGAGAGACGAGTAACTTGGATTTATGCTAGGGAAAAAGTAAAGGGCACTACTGTATTGGTTTCGAACTGGTTTGAGTTTTTGATGATTGGATTTCTAGTGTTTAGGTTGAAAACTTTTTATTGTTACTTTGAATTTCAATTAAATTCGGAGATAATTTAATTACATCAGAAATTGGAAGTTGATTTTAAATATTTCAATTACGAGATATTATATTACTCGATATTCCGCTAAACGATTGAAGAATTATCAATCGATCAAATGAAATATCACGTAATAAAATATCCAATATATTTAGTATATTTAATAGAATAAAACACATCTTGGTACGCGTAGCGGAAATCAAACATTCAGCAAAAATATAATTTTATCGAATGCGCGTTAAACACATGTATTCATTTTACCTTGGATATTCAATCTGTAGATTTACGTTTTCTTAGTTTAACGTTTCTTAACTCCTTGTTTGAATGATTTTGCTCTCCCTTTCAACTTTCCGCTTGGAATCCAATTATCGTCCGACCGTGGATCGAAGGGAATGGAAAAGTTTCACGAGACTGAAATTTCATCAGCTCTTTTGTTATGATGTTTGAGCATTATGTTTCTCGCTTTACTGTGTCTCACCGGTGTCTAAGGATAACACGCGCTCGATTTATCGGAACACGATAACTATCACGGAGCAGAGTTTGAAACGCCGCTGGCAAAATTGCGGATTTCTCTTCGTACACGTGTATTTCCAACGAAAACTCGTACATATATTCATTTCTTGAATACTTCCCCATATCGTTTCATATTTTTTTTTTTTTTACTTATATCTACGGCAAATAATAATCTAGGTAACTTGGAACATTTTCGAAATTAAAAAAGCGTCGTAAGAGACCGTGATATTGAAAAAAATATATCTTCACAGTTATGTGAGAAACATGGAAGGACGATTAAAATAATTTTCACTTCTGTACTAATTATCATAATTCCTTACCAAAAAGGATTATGCGATAACTTGTTGCCAGCGTCTGTCGTCGCGTATCGTCACCTAAAGGATGATCACGTATTTATCACTTTAATTAATTTTCACATATAAAATTGTCGCGGATGCGGGTGTGCTTGAAGCTACTGTTTTTTCCCTCTTGACTAATTATCTATCACAAACGGCGTCCATTCTGTGATCAGTCAGTGATCACTTTCTCCAAGATCGTACCTGGCGGTTACCTGTCTACCATATTCATATTCAAAGATCTTTTTCCGGTTCTAACTACTTCCGGAGACAGTGTTCATCCGAGTAGAACAATCTATCATTCCACAAACTTCCCTTTGGCAAAATATGCCACTGCCGGCTCTCTTTCGTTACAATCATTCAACCTATGATTAAATGGTGAGAAGAAATTAGAAGACGATCGAAACGTAGCGATAAATAAGGTCAGGCGTTCGCGTATTGCGCGCAAGAAGTTTAATATCCATAATAGACATTGATATGGGAAATTTTCACTCGATCAAGCGTCGCGTGCGTACCGGAAACTAGTTGTGTACATAGAGCAGGACTATCAGCCGCGTACACGGCTATTTACCGAAATCGTATTCGACGAGTTTACATGGAAACTGGTCTCGGTCCGGTTACACGAAATACGCGGGATCGTGCTCAACGTTGCCGATTAAATTATGCCCCGGTATCGTGTGTCTTATTAACATATTTGTAACGTATAATTAAAAACACATCGTAGATGTTCTGGACAAATATTTAAAAATCGATATTAAACCGTGCGATTGAATCGATATTAAGCGGCCCAACTAATTGGAATTTGTAAAGCGTATTTGCTCGTGCTTCTTTCGAAATGAAAAAGATAAAAGGGAACAAGAGAGAAAGAAAAACTGGCTGGTACGGTGAAATACCTTTCGTAATCGGTTTACATTCCTACCTGTCCATCGGGGATGCCAGAAATTTTCATGTTTTTATGAATGATCTATTTATTTATCGAAACTCCGATGAGTTGGGATAATTAATTTGGAAGCATTATTTTATTTTTGCGCCATGTACGTGACAACATATTTGCACCACAAAAATGGAAGTACAAATTTGCAATGCTTTTTTGTTCGATCTAGGAGATGTTATATAATTCAGATTTTGGAAGCTTTTCTCAGAAAATCTTCGAACTTGGACATAAAACTGCAAAACAGAGGGAAAAGAAACAGGCAAAAGAGGATAATTCTTTCACAGCGAACGCAGCAACTTTCTTCGAGAGTATAATTTTGCATCGAATACTTAACTTCCAACCTTATTAGACGTTTGAAGAACTTATATGCTTGTTCTTTTATTGCACTTTTAAATTATACAGATTACTCTGCGGTGTTTTAAATTTCTAATCTGCCGCTTGATTAATTGGAATTTAAAATCAAAATTAAAAACTGAAGGAACGTCGATTTCATCGATACACGTTTAAAATATTATTAATTTCGATATCCTTCCATTGTCCAGTATATGTCGCGCCCGTTCAGCCCTCGTAGAAGCGTAGTGCCGACTTTCATGGTGATTTATGAGCTTCGCGCGAAGACTCGAAGTCGCTCCGAGGTGGAGCGACAAGAAGAACATGCGAAAGAAGTCCATAACACGGTGCGTGTAAACACCGCGCCGGATAAGTACCAATAGTTAGCGTGCTCGTTAAATATCGCCACGTACGCCCACGACGTCCCTTCTTTCGCTACCTTTTAACCTTTCGCGACACAGCCGTTAGGCTATCCGTCACGATCGCGACGTCCACAGTTATCTCGTTTCTTTCACTGAAATCAGCTTCCAAGTTATACCAATCACTATGGTTAAGTTTCTGAAGTTTACTTCGCGATGCTAATGGAATTTGTTTGAAACGGGGGTGGTTCTGTAAGAAAAGAAAATGATAAGCGTGGATATAATGTGAAAGACTGTAGGAAGATCGTATTCGATGAATATATAAATCTATGAAGATTGGCGGTTTTATAGTAACGATAAGAGACTTGACATATTAAAGATTAGTATTTTTAGGTAATTTTCTTGTTTCATTGTAAGAGTAAAGGAGAATATAAAGTTAAGCTGAACTTGTAGCAAGTGCTTGAAGATTACATGGTCGTGTAATAGATCTTTGATATTGAAGGAAGAGCATAAAATATTTACACATACCAGAATTCCAATAGTTTTTGATAAATTGAGATTAAATTTATATAGAAATTTGGGTGATCCTATTAAGTTAGCAAATAGATTTCGAACTTTTTCTCTCTCCCCCAACAATATTCTCGAAATATATACTAAATTTACTTCCGTGTACAGGAAAATCATAGTAGATATGCAGTTTCTCCAAGAAGAATGCGTTTGGAAATATTATAGCCACTGGACTGTTGTAATTACAGTGTTAGAAGTGTAATGTCTTTATAACTCATACGATGCCAAGAACTGGTTTAGAAGCGTATAGATCGTCATGCCGTATGTTAAACGCGCCTAGCTTCTTTACGACTGCAAAACTAATAACAGATCGTGCCGCTGCTACCTAGTGATAAAGGGATGCCGGTTATCTTACCTTTCGATCGCCGCTTGTGAATTCTGCATAAGACAAACCAGATCGGAAGATTATGAAATACAAAGTACATATTCTTGCTCGAAATTACTGGTAACATTAAATCATATCCCCAAAAATTATTTAATCTTTGACTTTTTACCTTTGAAAAAATAAATGAACGTAACTTTGACCAACGAATTCCATGAAACAAGCTAGCCTCAAGGATCGGTTACAAAATCTGATAACAATTTGGCTTTTCCACGATCAATTTGTATTTCAATATAGTTACATAGTACAGGAACGTTATATACCAAATATACTCAATTTTTATATTAATCTTAACAACCATGGATGTTGCAATTGTGCCTGGATGAGTTCATATTCCAACAAATTCAAACCTTACAAAGTCTACTTCATCCAGCATTAAGAACATCCTCTTCCTGAGAAATACCTATCTCTCGTTTTTCCTTGCGTTAAATGCCACCGTAAGTCGGAGAACAAACCAGAGCGAAGCTCTTGTAGCGAACTAGGAACGAAGGGCAACGCGTGAACAAAGGCCATAGTAATAATGGCGGTAATAATAATGTTGGCTGGTTGAATGGTGTCTTTCGGCCGATGCCACGAGGGAAACATTCCGAGACGGATAGAGGCGATTTCGGTGGAGCAGAGGGCAGAGCAGACGGACGATCAGCCAACGATATATACACGTACTATGTACTCTACATAGCCGTTCTCTCCCTCGTGAAGAGGGAAGTTCTTGGCGTACCCCGTCGGCGAAAAGGGTTTCTAGCTCCTGGTGATTGGTGTAAGTTAGCCCTCTGGGCAGAGAAAACGGTCTCGTGGGCGCATGCGCCAGCCACGGGGAACCCCCTTTGCTTTAGGGTTAGCCGCGGTCCTCCCTGCGGCCAACAGCCCAGGATGACACGCCCCGGGCTACCAGATCAATAAGATCCCTTATACCTACCTACCAACCTACCTACCTCTTTGGTTACGCCCTGAGATATACGTCGGTTTAAATTTGCAATACGCGGCGGCGTGTACAGAACGCTGCATCCTATTGTGCCGCGTTCCATCATTCGACGGGAAAGCGTATTCTACTTAGAGCCTTGTCTGACTTGCCTCGATCACCCCACCAGACGAAATTCCGCCGTTGTCTGACGAGCATTTCGAAACGCCAGTGGGATCTCGATCGAGTTGCTAGTTTGCCTTTTCGAAATGAATGGAGGAGGAAGTGGCGTGTCGGTTGGTTTATGGTGGTTCGACGAAGAGGACGTTTCGTGTTGGTTAAGATGGAACAGTGTTTCCTTGGTATTAACGAGGTGGATCTTAGAGATGGTGGTAGATTGGGTCGGAGAATGGGAATTGTAAATCTTGTTTTACCGAGAACGTCGATATTAATGTATCTTTCTTTTGTCAAATGGCACGATCGATCGAAATATGTACATAGAAGTTTAGTGAAACTTTAACACTCTGCAGAATATTCTATTCGTATTTTTATCGTTGTTTCGTTAGAAGTTATGGAAATATAGTCGGGCAGTTTTATTAACGCATTGAACAGCAATTTTTTTCACGGATCTCTTTACGTGACAAAGCTTTGATCAAACAAACCCCCGTCTGCATGCATTTGCAAAATAGATTTCAAATCAAATTTAATTCAACGAAACGCGAGATATATACCTCGCGATCGCTCCACGATCCTTTCGATGGTAATATCAATTTACAAATGACGATAAATTCGAAATAAAGCACGAATCGAGGCAATTCGTAGTTATTATATGACACGCGAGTGACATAAATAAAAGTTTCGCAGCGTGATGAAAACGTCGAGATGGCGTTTATCGTTAATTCATGGCGGGGGGGAAAAAAGAGAAAATTTGAGGGAAATAAAGAATACACGAGCGGAAGGAACGGTCGTAAAAGAATGAGCGTAGGTTCGGGCATCACAGTGATGACCGCATCTCGTTAAAAGCCCTTCCTTCCAATTTCGCCAGCTCGATCTGAAATTTTCTTGTAGGCTCGCGTGCACGCCCTGGGCTGTCACGATTCGGACCTAACTGCGGCGTTCGTACAACCGATTGAGGAATTCCTCGTAAGGTAATTTCATCTTTGGAATTCCTTCTTCGCCCGTACGCGTACCTTCTGTGCAAAACCAGCACAATTCGTCTGCGGGGGCATCTTAATCTCGTCTAGGTGTCTCTAGAGTTAACGAAACTCGTTAAATTTCATGCGTCGTAGTGTTTTGCCATCGCCTTTGAATTGCTGTAAAAATCTAAACCCTGGTTTTGTTAAATTATGTTTTTCGTAGTAATTCTATGTGTCCTATATATCTCATACTACTCCTACAAGTCTATAATATACATTCTTTAGTACAACATGACTGATCATTTCGAATATATTAATGAAATTATAATGTTACTAGAGGAAGGATAAAGTCAGTCGGTAGCACTTGAAAACTATATTTGTCATATAAAGTACTCACTATAGAGAAAGAGGAATTTAATCTACTCTATTTAGAACACACAGTGCGAAACGCACAGTCATAAATCATACACGGTAGTGAAAAATAATAATAAAACTTAATAATCATCACTTACAAGCGTTCACACGAATTATTCATCAGGCACAATCACGATATTCAGCAATGTAAATTTCATGAATACCAGTTCCGTGACGAGGATCATGACCAAATTAAAATTCAACGCGTTCCATCAATGAAGATGACCGTCATCAACGGTACAAGAAGTTGTAGGTCGTAGAAGCAATAAAGTCGAGCGGGACAGCTACGTTCTACGAAACGGTCGAAGGAATTTCATTCATTCGTTCATTGCTCAGGTAGCTGATCAGAAATCTACCCTCTGGATTGCCCTCGGGTTAAATAGGGTCGTTGACCAGAACGATGGAACTATTCGCATTGAACGTGCTCGCGTGGTCAGCAAAGATTCGAACTGTGTAGTAGTAGGATCAGCCGTGTCATCGTAGAAATAACGCGATAACCTCGAAAAATTGGCACATTGTCCTCGAAAAAAGGCAGAATTATATAAGAAATGTAGCAAGAACCTGCTTGCGATATGCGAAATAATTCAGGTTTGTGGTGGTTAATCGAACGATACTTGGAATAGATAATTAATCCAGTTATAAAAGACAACTTGATGTTAAAGAAACTAAATCTATGCGTTATCATCGGTGAAAAATTCTACTCGAGAATTTTAAGCTACAGTTGCTATCGAACACAGATTCTTTTTTTTAAGTTTTATATTCTCTATGATTAGACGATTTAAATTTTAACCTAACGTTACTCTAAATATTATGAGTCGAAACGTACTAGCCTCTCCTATATGTAAGTTCAAAACCGCGACTTAACGTTTACATCGTTTACATCGTGCAACAATAACGTTACCTTCGCGAAAAACACTTGACGGTGTCCCCATTTTTTGAACAAAGAATAACAGAAACAAAACATTCTGCGTCACTGTAACCTGTCGACAAAAAAAAAAAAAAAAAAAAAAAAAAAGAAAACAGCCAACAAGCTCGAACCAATACAACGATAAAAGCAAAGGTGGTGAGCTGGTTGGAAGCAGCAGTTGAGCTGGTTTCTGATGGCACGGAGCGAGAGTCGCGGCGAGCTCGAAGCTAGGGCTCGTATCTTTCGAGCTGCACCAATATCGGGCCGCAAGATCGCGGGGCCCGATGGCGTAGAGGGGGAGGCAGAGGAGTACGAAATAAAGACTCGTCCTTTATTCAAGAAATAAAATCGCCACGACATTATGCGGGGGTTTATCCGCGGCATAGCGAACAGAGACAATCAGAGAGGAACAGAAGGGACGAAGAGAGAGCGGCGAGCATATGCGAGCTAGTACCGGCAGTCTAACCAATCCCATACGAGCTGGGCGTCCCGTGTTCACGTGACGATCACGACGGAGAAACCAGCGATTGGGCCCATTCCAGGGCCCCTCGACCAATGAACGGTCGTTTGAAAATGATTCAGGCCTTAAGGCCCATCCCAGTTCCCACCCCGAGCTGTTTCCGCGGCGCGTCTATCTGGTAGCTAAGGCCCCGCGGGCGCAGTAACCCTCGAGTCTTCCTGCGTGTACGACGGTTTAAGGCGAATACCTATACACAAAGCTCGAGATATCGGAAAACAATATCCACCGTGTGCCGTAGTAACTCGATATATCTCGCCGCTCTGTCGACCCCTTTCTCCCCCGTTTTTCTATCCTTTGCTCGCACCTTTCTTGTCCGTTCTCAGTCTCCGTCCGCTCCGTCCCACCTCGTCGACGTTTCGTTGGGAACGGGCCCAAGCCCCGCAGAGACAGGTAGCCGGCGAGCAAACACGCGGTCGCTTCGCGAAACTACGTGCGATTTACGGCGGCTTTTCGCGGTCTTGTCCCCTTTGTGCGCGCGTGTGTCGCTTCCAAAGTGTTCTGCACGGTTTTGGGACATCGATCACCCTCGTGTCTCACCGTTTTCCACGACGCACGGAGATCGTCCGGAGAACGAACTCACGTATGGACCTCGCACGGACTCGCGGAAATTCGTGTCGCGTCGCAGCCTGTCGACGCACACGCTGAAGACGAGGATTCGATATCAACAGGATCATTCGAACGTTTACGAGGCACACACGTTCGGCCAGGATTGTTCGATTACAGTGGTGCGCGAAGGCAGTGCTTGTAAGAGTGTAATGATCGCGATACGCGAATAACGCCGGTTCCTCGAGTTCTTAGGACAGTCGTCGTGGCCATTCCACTGGCAAGTGTACTCTGTTCTTACGGCTAGATTAACGTCAACAGGAGGCCGGATGCCGAATCTAGACTACTACAACACCGCGAGAATGCATCAAATGGTAAACTCTTTTCAAGATATAGTCGGTGACGGGTCTGGTGGTTTTTAAAAGGAAGTCGATCTGCAAGGATTAATTAGAAGAAGCGTGCAATTTGATTTTACGTAATAGGTACTTTCCTTCGTAAAATATCATAGATATCGAGATAATAACGTTGGTGACGCAAATCGCTTTCTCCTAAAAGCAACAGATTCAGTCGCAATTTATGCTACCGATGCCATATAACGTACAATTTTCCCATACTCGGAACATGCGTGTACTTACAAATGCATTCGCAGCTGACGTCCATGTCGTGCCTTTATCTTAGCGAAGAGTATCATTAAGTTTATGATATTGAATCTAACTCTCGGATATTTCAATGAGAATTTTCAAGGCGCAAGATTTATAATGAAAGATATTAGCGTTCGTATGGCCCGTGTTGCGCGTTTTTTCTCTCTGCCGGATGTTTACGACGTAGAAACACAGGTTCGTTTTGAATGACACGGAAGGAATTCCCTTTTTGTCAGGCACGCTTAACCACTATCTACTTCATCCAGTAATGTTTTCTCAAGCCTCTCGCGGAATCGCCTGACAGCGCAGGTTGAATTCTTGCGAATCCTATAAGGACACACCTTAGAACGTGACTAAACTTTCTAGCGTTCGGAGATAAATAAATTAGCGAGCCGTCTTCAATACGCCGAGTGTCGAGCGAAAGCGTTTATCGGTAAATTGTATTTCTCGCGCATCTATGAAACTAAGGTCTACGATGTATGTGTAAGTATCTACTCATAAGATTTCTCTGTAGTATTTAAGAATGTTACGAGTTTCTACGATGCGATAGTTAATAACAAGGCGGTTTCAATCAAATTTCTGGGAATCTCAAGTGGCTAGTTTCATCGGTAATAAGGCGTCTTGAGATGAAAAATGAATTATGATTCTTACAAGTCGGCTTTCTTTGTATTATGAAAAACATCCTTCTTAGAAGAACGTATCTAGCAAGAAATCAGTGGATAAGTCTTAGATAATAAGATATTACGCGGGGAAATACGAAATTACTTATAGAAATCATGCCGTTATACGCTTTGAGATTATAATAAACGCTAGTTCATACATTTGATCGAGCGAATCGCTTCGGGAATAGCAGATAGAATATTATAAAAACAAATTAATAGCAGAGACTATTCCTCTGGTTTGAAAAGGTGCAATTGTGCCGCAACTGTAATATGTTAAATATCATGTCATATATCTTTTACATATTTATTAAAAATCGTTGTTATAATCTGCTAAATTCTAGAGAACTTCAAGTTTCTGTCACTTCTCTCTATTTCACCATTTACTTACACTCAAATGAAACAAAACTGCGAAAATGGACCATCCGTCGCTTCGACGCAAACTCGATTACCATCCCCTTGACAAAAATTGCATTCCGTTCCCATGCGCTATAAGTTTCAAGCCGAATATCATAGTTTCGGCCGCCATCATGACCGCATATAACCGTCCTTTTCGCTGCGTAAATTCGATTGGTACTCGTGACTTCGAACCTTCGTATTGTTTTACAATTACGAGGAATCTCGCGGTCCAGTCCGATCTATTCATTCATTTTCAACTATCTGCTACGTATCTGGGACGCATACACCTGGCCGCGGGTAATAAACCGACACAATGGCGTTACGAGTCCGTCGATTCGTCATGCGCCCCGGGGACGCATTTAAGTGAAATAGATACGTCAGTCTTATGGAATATAAGTTCATAAAATTGAGCGGTAAATCATTGGGAATTTGTTGCGTGGAGCAAACGGTGTCGGGGCAGCGCGTTCGCGCATCTCAGCCCGGCCTGTAATGACAGGCTTTAACAGCGACTCGTAAAATCTTGCCACAATGAAATCATTCTTGACGGTGGTTGCCTCTATTGCACGGCTTGAATGGTGAAGCGTGTGAGTGGCTCGCGCCGGCCGCGAGTTCGCGCGTATTTTACAAGCGTGAATGGCGGCCGCGAGTTTCAACCCTCGCTGGAAGCTTCTCGTTGGACACGCGAGTATTCGTATCCATCGCGCGTGGGAGGGATGAGATTCATTTTCTTGCCACTTTGTTCAGAAGTCTATACTCCAGTCCCGTAATTTTCTTGGTCTTTTGGCAAATTAAATGAAATTGAATATGTATCGTTCGCACGAGGTGACAAATAGATATATACCCAGTTTGGAGCTTAAAACGCGAGTAATTTTAACTTTATAGTTAACACTTAAACCTTTAAATGGTGCTGTCAGTAGACGACGAAATGAAAATTCTATGAAATACGGTCGTTGTCAATAAGGTGACGATATTATATTGTCCTATTTAGCTTTGTTGTTTCTTTTGCGTTTGGAACTCTACGCATCGTATTCGTAGGTTAATTAAATTTTTTAGAGCGAAGGCTTCGACAGAAGGCGCGAGTTAGTTTTTTAATTAGTTGATTGGTTATCAAACTGTCGCGCTATTCTCATAATCCACAATTTTATCGCGTCTGAAATTAATATCGTATAAAATGACCCTTCCACGTCCTTTTTAGTACAAATTACCCCGACGTACATATTGTGATATTATGTAAATATTATGCATGATTAATTCTATCATTCAAGAGTAAATATCGTGATTTACATTTTCATGAAGTTCCCGCGGACGAAGAAATTGCAGACTGTTTTCTTTTTTATCAAAGCGAAAGATAAATATGTGACGGAAGTTTACACGCTTTATTTAGCTACATATATCGGCTCGACATTGATTACGAAACGCATCGCGGAAATTAAAAATTACTTCGTTCCAACCTGCTGTTTGCTCAGGAACAAACGCGTAGGTATGTGATATAACGACACCGCGGAGTTAATCAATTTCTAGTATCATATTATTTAATGATATCGTAAAGTTAATCAACGATTCCACTGAAATGTCACAAAACACTAGTACGGATCCAATAAATTCAAATTACCGAGACTCGATGAAATATTGTTCTATTCAAAGATACAAACTAACAATTAGCAAAATTAATATCTGCCATTACGATCTCGCCTTTCTGTGCCATAGTCGGCGGATTTTTCGAACCGGCGATGAAGTTCGTAATTGACGTGCTCGAGCTGACCACAAAAAATGGCTGAACGATATAATTACGTTAACACAACGACGATTTCTGGCGGCGCGACGAAAAATAATTGCAATAATGCGGCCGGTAATGATAACTGGTAACGACGAATAGCGTTAATTGCGCCGCGAATTGCGTATCGGAGGAAACGGAACGTAACCTGAGAAAAATCGGCGACCGACGCGCGCTGGAATTAGCGCTCAAACTCGAGAGTATAAACAGTTATTAGGCTGTTAATCGTCGTCCGGCTGGGCGGAGAAGTAGACGCCGCTCTAACAATTTCGTTGTTGCTGTTAACGCCTTCGATGCTTTACGATCGACGATTACTTTTGTCGACGTCCAAGATATGTTGCACGTATTCACAGTTTCTAGTTGGGGATGAATTTTTCCTATGAGTAAAGCTGTGTAGGTAGTTGATGTTTAATGGTCTTTCAAAGGACTTCTTCTTGGATGGATAACCGTACACTTTGATATGGTTTGTTTGTAGCTACAAAATCTTTGTAGGAATTGTACGAGTTTTGTACTGTAAAAGTAGAAGTGCTAACGGCGACTATCTTGGAGCAGATATATAATCTTTTCTAATCTTCGTGATATGAAGTTTCTTAATATAGCATATTATCGTATTTACGATTTACGGTTATTTTAAGTATTCTAGTTATATTACTGAATTTAATATCATAATATCTAAATCATAAATTTGATAAAAATGTAGGGAATTAATATAAACAATGCAATGCATCTACAACAAGTTATTTCAGTAAGTTTGATTACTATGGGTGAGAAACTAAAACTATTTCATAGATTTTACCACAGCGTATATAATGCTCGAAAACTTATTGAAGCGAAGTCAGTAAATATCGAGCGAAACATACGTTTCGCTCCAGGAAGGATTTGCTTTATATATATAGCAATCGAGTCTTGGTTTCTGCAGCGTCTCGTCAGAAATTTGTGCAAAGGCGACGCGGCGATCGAAGCGTAGTATACAGCACGTGCTACATAAGGGTTGATAGTACGACGTATAGATATAATGTATACCGTAACATATCGCTGGAACATAACTCCTGTTGGCTGACGTTTCAATCAACCGTTCTTCACCTTCATTTCTCTCATCGACTTTTGTTGGCCGCACAAATTTTCCAGCCGCGCCATCACAAACTTTTCGAGTCACATCATCCTCGAACGTTCGAGCTAGAGACAGTAAATAACATCGTATCCGAAAGAAAAAATCGGTTTTAGTTGTCTTTATCGTATAGGAGATTTTGACTGTTATGGATATTATTTTATTATCATTTCTCAAACGCTGATTCGATCTATAATGCTTGATCAAATATTAATCTAGGCTTATTTACTTAATCAAATTGTTTCATTCATTTATAAAGTTTTATTCTGAGAATTCAAAATCTATCGTCTTCAAACATTTTTAGTCAAAATTAACATTTTCAAAAGACACTCGTTCGTTCGTTCGTTTATATTTTATCTAGCCCAATAAAATTTGTTGACTACATGTGACTAGAAATCGTCAGTGTGCAACGTTCGAATTTCAACAACCGCTTGATAGTACGCAAAAGAAACAATTAAAAGCAAAAGGCGAAAAGGGAAGCAAGGGACGAAAGAAAGGGAAAGACGATGGCATGGAAGGTGAGTGAGGCCTGTTTCTTTCACCTGTGCCACTACGAGCAATAAATAACCGCCAGCTTAGCTGATTTTACTGCCATGTGTTTGGGTGATCCCAATAACGCCGGCCGAAGAAGGGACCAATAATGCGAAGAAAACCAATCTTCGCGCTAACTAGCCATTCAGACGGCGGAACTGCCAGACAAGTACTCAAAGGACCTCTGGTTAACCTCTGAAACGAAACGGTTTCAAGCCTATTTCGGTATTAAAGAATTTGCGAGGAACTCGCCATAACCGCGTGGGCGGAAACGCTCGTTCAGCAGTACGTACCATGGCTGCACGACCGTCCCCGCATTATTTGCACGTATCTTTGTACCTCTAACGTGCATACGAGTAACTCTTCTTTTAAGAAACAATTTAGTGAAAAATTCAATTGAATCATCCTCTCTGGCAATGATATTGTTCTTGAGTAATTAATAATTGTTCTAAATGTTCGTATGAGTTTATCGAGTAACATTCAAGATCTTGTATTTTTCATAAGAATTACTCCATGTAATAATCACTTAAAATAATTTGAAAAATTATTCTGTAGAATAATTGCTATGGATGTTACTACGCAAACGATGATTGGATTTATTTTTTCAGATTTGCTTCACTGGATAGCGAATATCTTCTATATAATTAGATCATCAACGTCACTCATAATTAACATAATACCAGTATTCATCATTTTAATTTATTAACCATGCAAAATTACAACAAGATTTTCTTCAGAATATGTATAAAAAATGTGGATAAAAGAATGTGGATAAAATCTCACAAAAAGCGGCATCGGTCCGTATAACGAAGAAGATTCTGTTACAACACGGATACTTTTCGTAGGAAGCTAATGGCTGCTTATCCTTGCAAACTTGTTTTCGATCGCGCGTTGTCATTTGCGTGGGCAGTCGGGCATCTCCCGAAGGCAACGTTTCGCGCGCGGTAATAATTGTTCGGAGATGGTAGCCATTAAAAAGGACGATTTATCACCAGACGAATCGTAATTCAACCGAACGCTATAAATGCATTTGCCTTAATTAAATTACATAGCGACTTATTAGTAAGCCACGAATTTGAAAAGAAACGTCTAGTGGCACGAGTGACGAGCATGACGAGCGATCCTTATCTCGACGAGTCGCTCCGCGATAAATATGATTTTGTCCGTTATCACTGCCGGTATCTTCCGAATTGATTAGAACACAGATATCAAGAGACGGAGGTGGCTAAATGCTCTTTAAATGTCGATGTTTAGTCGTGAAATTTAGTCGAGTCGTGTAAATTTTAATTAGAATCTTTTTGAGATTGAGTAGTTCTCTGTGATTTGTGAGTAAAGAAAATTAAAGAATATAATATAGGATGTTAATAGAAAAAATCGTTAATTTATGGAAATGGAACTAATTAGATACGTAACTTCTAGGTTGGAAGAGTGTACTTGAAAAACCAACTAGTTTTACAGTCCACAAATAACAGAGCCCATGTTGAATAAATCTATCCGATTCCCAAAAATTTAGCTAATTAAATCATTTCTCGATTGAAAAATTGCTTCCATAAATCTCATACTCGACGATTAATAGCCAACACTCAATCATGTTTCTGAATATAAACTCGTGCGTGATAAATTGTCTCAGAGACTCACCAACGTCATAATTAGAAATAACTTTTACGCGAATTACAAAATAAATACAACGCTATTATTCTAATAAGAAATGTCGCAAGTAAAAATGCAATTTTTTATATTTTCACACGTGCTACAAAGATTTAACAAGCCGAATCTATTAACTAAGGCAATCGACACAAAGTCGGAACAGGTGTGATTCCAGGTCAAATTAAGTATGAAGATTTATTCAATAAAGCAACCAAGTAGTCGGCTTGTAGGCGCAATCAGGACCAGAGGGGTAAGCGAAGTTTGAGACGAGGAGGGGAGAGAAATGAATTTTACGGGTCGTGGTTCCTACGATCAGATAATTCACACGCACATTGCTTAATTATTAACGCGAACGTGTTCCGCGCTTGTCGAGCTAATCGTGCACTCGATCGCATGCGCACCAGCGCGTACCTACAATTTTGACAAAATTGCACAATCTGTCATTTACCTCTGCAAACAGGTTAATCGCACGCTAACGGACAAGAAACGTACGATTACCATACCTCAAGTAACTCGCTTTAACGAACTTCGTTACGGAGTTTTCTTTACGCGTTGAATCCTCTTTCTGCCTTTCTTTCTTCTTTTCCTTTTTCTTCTCAATTTTTCTCGTGCGTTCTGACGTTCGCAAGAAAGGCTAATCAAATACGATAATAATAATTTGCACGCGCGAACATCGTACGAAAGTCGCTATTAGCGGACGTTTCAAAGCGTAGAAAAGAGTTTGCGTTATTCATGGCGGCGGGTGATGAGCGTGTCACGGTGAAGGGAATTAAGGACAGTCGATTCTTGGCGACTTGGCAGATGTAGGAACGCTAAAGGTTCCTCGCTACGAGAATGGACACCATAAATTCAAACGTCGCCGCACAACGAGTCGAAACTTCATCAAATCAGTAGAAACAGCGACAGCATATTAGTAAATAGAATTGGAAATTCTGCTGATTGGTAAATTGTGTTGAAACGTCCAGATATTAAGGCGTTGATGAGGATTTTTCTGGGATAGTAGGAACGTTCGTAGGTCTGACTGCTTGTGTTAGAAATGAATGACAGTCAACCCTTTATTAAGTAATATATTATGACAATCTATGAATGTTAAATAGATTTTCCATGAAGAAAGAGTCAGTGTAAACTGCAATTACAAAATATTAATTTTAAGCGACAAAAATTTTTAAAGTACAACATATTGCTCCAGCAAAAGATTACAGTGGCCACAGAAAGTACTTGCACTATAAAGGTATGTGCAAATAATTTTTGTAGCCACTGTGAAACGATTATCACGAATATTTTATTATTAGACAATTATAACCTCCAACCCTTAACTTCGATCTTCAACCGTTAAATCCTCAACTTGCTAAACAGCACGCTAAACGACAAACAGCAAAGCCACGAGGAAGCTGAATTTCCAAACGACAGCGAAATCAATGTGCACAGTTGCGGAGATGGCGTCTCTACCTAAAACCCTACAACGAATCGACGTAACTCGTGGTTCCATGGGCACAGGATGTTTCAATTACGCGATCGAGCAATTTCACCAGGAAAAGTAATATTTTTGCCGCGCGTTTCAATTATCGAGCCCGTAACAAAGTTTCGCGTAGCTGGATGTCCCATGCACCGATACCGAACAAGAATGCGGTCGCAACTCCGTTTTCCTACCATGTAACGCAGCGATGTATTCTTTCCTCTCTTCCACCACTTGCTATCTATATAATAACTGGTTAAATTCCGGTAGTGGCGATCCTTACGAACGGTAGCCTCTAATCAACCTAATTTCGGGTTCCTTTGGCCCCGAATATGGGCCAACATTGGAATTATTCGGTAATTGTAATGGATCGGAATGTTGCGCGTTCGCGTTCGCTCTTTAGGGCCACGCCGAGACTCGGCCAAGCAATTTCGTATCTTATGCTACGCTGCCCCTTTTTTCTTCGTTCTACGGTTCTTCCAACCTCCACCACCTCGTCGTTTCTCTGCCAACCATTATCGAAGTCCGATATAGATTTGATTCTTGGCCCCGTTCGTCATTATCTCGATGCTTGCTTGCTTGTGCTCCAGCATACCGCGATTATTCCTCTAGTCGTTCCTCATCGTGTCTAGAATTCTTATGATGCATTCTGGTGAGAAATGTCGATTCACGTCGCTGTCGATCTAAGGAGGAGCTCCTTAGACTGGCAATTCGAGAATCATAGTACGAGTTCCTTTGGACATTGCAGAGTAGCTTTCTTTAAATTACAGATCATCGAAGGGGAAGCCTGTCTGGTTTTTTGTTGTGTGGGATTAATGAGAGACGTTGGGGTTGCTCGGACAAGATCGCCGAGAACGGAAGATCCGACTGACGGATTGGATCCGTGGATTTGTTTGGGTAAATGTCATTTATTTTTGGGACTGGATGATTATTCTTTTGGCTCGTAGGTAGCGGTTTACGGAATGTTCTATTGTATTGTGGACTTTGATTAGACATTTTGTCAACCGTAGGTCGTAGGTTTAAAAACTGTGCTTCATTTATTATGTTAATAATTTTCATGTGCCGTTTGCTCCCTCGATCAATTTTTTAGTTTTAGAAATTATTAAAGTAAATTGTAGCAATTAATATATCGTTAATACATTAAATGTAAGTAGTATTTTCAAGGACTGAAGCGAATTAATTTCGTTCATTGTTTGTGAAATCTGAAAAACTTCTGCTCAGAAAAATATTCGATGAAAAACACCTTAAGTAAGTTATATCAAACTTTTCATAGATCATTTTTCATACAGTAGAGCTCCATTTGTTTGAATCGTCGAGGTACAAATAGTTCATATAACTGGAATTTATTGATTTTTCTCCATTAGGTATCTACGATTTTTCGTTGAAATAATAGGAGGTCACGTTCAGCCAGATAGATGAGTGAATTCAGTCGTCTAGAGTTCCAGTTAATCGAGTAGTAACTAAAATTTCGTTTCAATAAATGAATTTCGGGTAAATGAAGTTTCGCTAGCAAATCTATTATTTAAATTCCAAAATAAATAGTTACAGATTTTATCTAGCAGCATAAACTATTTTTATATAGGATATATTTACTTATACTGTCTGATCAAGTAAACAAACAAACACAAAGCGTGTAAACTAATTCAACGATTTTCTTTCAAATTTCCGTTTTAAATCTTATCTTTCCAGTGCGATTTACAATAAAAGTCTAGTGGGACGAGCAATCAAGTAAATTGTGACACCCTAACGTGACACTACGATCGATCGGAAAGCTCCAGAAACGTAAATCGATCGGCAATTAAAAGCAATTGCATCGCGAAGACGATTAACATGGTCAAAGATTAGAAGCTCTCTTTTGCATATGAATAAGAAATCATAGAGGCTCAATATATCAAAGAAAATGGTGATTCATATGTTCCTTCGGGATCGATTATTTTTCTTTCTGTTAAATCGTTTCAACTCTGCCGATCAAATTATTGGGTTCTTCGCTGTTTAATGAATTCTAGGCTTTGCATTGCGTCAGAGGTATATTTATCGTGATCTCCTTGATAATCGAGAATACCCAGTCGTGATTGAGATTAATTGCGACATTTTTATTATGGTCATGTAGTTGACATTGCTCATGCAGGAAGAAGAAAACACGCCTTGACTGCTAATAGTTTAGTTATTCTCTAGGAGAATTTCCACTTCGGTATAAACCATATTTGTTCCATTATTCCAAACGGTCTTCATACCGTTCTCTTCGTAGAAACCAAAATCAAGAGATTTTAAAAGATTGAAACTTTTGAAAATTTCATGAACCACTCCATTTATCCGAACCTTTTGCCTTGAGATTATCTTGGTAGCCTCTTCAGTTCCTGTCGTGTCGCAACGTAAAATATTGAAATATCCATAATTCATACCGAATAATCTTTACTCCGAAAGATTGGAACTAAAGTTGCAGCTCAGATTAAAATTTACAACGAACACGATCTTCCTTTATGATTCGATATTGGAGAGGAGGGATGGAATTCTAAATTCAATTCTAAGTTCTAGAAAAAACTTATTACGAATGACGGAGCGAAAAGCAGCTCGATTTCTCGAGCAGAGTTATCTCGTCTCTTTTAACTGGTACGATTTTCTTTGGTAATTGTATGTCGATTTTATGCAGCAAGTCAGTCCATTACAGATTCGAAGTTGCTCACCGTAAGATGGAAAACACGGCGAGCTGCACGGAAAACAAAAGCAAATGTCGGCTGCATAGGACACGCATGTAGGAAAGAGATTAACACGGTTAATAGCATCAAATTGTAACCATAAAGAATACCCAAGCGAGCAAGAAAGTACATAGTGTAGAGTGGAGAGCTGTGCAGCCAGGACCTTTTTTGTGATTTTAATATGCACGTGTTCGAGGAACATCATACCAACCGGATACAAGGGGATAATAATTTTTTAAATTGACCATCGTCCACCGGGCTAATGACTTTTCATTTCGCGACCGCAATTAAAATGAACGTTTTAACACTGTTCGCGATATCTTTACAAGTTGCTACGGCAGATACGCCTGATTATGCCCTTCGGCTACGCGATCTCTAGACAACGAAGACAACGAAATTGAGTAATTTCGTTGATCTAATATTTGTTACACGCTAATGAGGATTACAGCGAGTGTAGACAAAATGGGTAATTAAAAATGGAAATTTTATGCGAGATAGGTAAACTGGATCGGAGAGTATTTATCAATGGATCAAAGATACTTATGGATAGGAAAATATGATCATTTTCGTTACGTTAGAATTTCATTTCGTTCAGTTCTTTGCTAACTTTCTTGCTACTGTCTATAAAATGTTCTTCTTTAATTTTTTGAAGTTTTGAGATGAAAGATGTGAAGATATTAAACAGAATTTACATTTCATAATCATTGTTTTCACAAATTGAAAACATGACTTTGCGTGAAATAAGGAATAACGTGAAATAAGGAATAAATTAAATAATAGTCATATGTGTATTTAATACGATAGCAATGGAACTTATTATTGTAGCTTAATTATAAGTCTGAATTTTGAAACTGAGCTATTTTCTACGTTCTCTTATTATATTTGATGTGCCTATTCAGAGTATCATAGTCTTTACCAATTATCATAAGATGCTAAACTCGAAGCAAGACAAAAAATGAACAAGAAAGAAAACTTGTTTTCCTGCAATTTCAACCGAAATCCGTGGAACGTCGATTATGAAAGATCATGAACTTCATTTCAGTTGTCGAATTAATAAGGTAGCTGAAATTCTTGTATTATTGATCAGTCTTTGACCTTCTTTCACGCGTGCATTAAATTCGGTCTGATTTCTCGATTTAATTTCGCCATTCGAGGCCAATTTATTTTTTAACGAGCAAATGTGAAAAAAAACAAAACGGGGGAGAAAGGCGGAGGTTGTGAGAACGTGTCGGAGTCGCTGAACAACACCGGATCGTTTGAAATAACACTTTGCGGAAGCGTAAATAAATTAAACTGATCTGCCGCGAGCAAATGTTACACGAACAACCGCGATTTTATGGCAATCAAACAATTTACACACCTGAATTTACACTGGAATATACGATAATCGACATTAATAATCGAACGCTGAAATCTCCACCACACGATTTGCCAGAGAGAAGGGGGGCAGGGAGAGAGAGAGAGAGAGAGAGAGAGAGAGTTTGAAAAATCTAAAATATCGAGACGTCTTTAAATACTGTTTTTAAATACGATATCTAACTATACCGTATTACTCGCTCCTTCTTTACATTCGTATCTATTCGAGTATTTTATTTTTCGATCAAATGTTTAAAAACTATATTTTCATAATATCTACTGGAATATAGTAACATCCATTTCGAGCCATATAAATCCAAAGAGAACAGCCCCTTTAGTTAAATATTAACCAGACGATTTACAAGAAATAAACGAATGTTAAAATGAGAATAAAATGAAAATAAAATTAAAATAACTGGCATTAAAGATATCCAAGTCTTTGTAAAACGAAGTGCGATTCATTCCAGATAAAATACTAAAATCCACAAGCACCAACTTGTCCCTGAAGAACTTTCACAAAACAGCCTCTCGTCACTGATGAGTTAATCAGCTCGCCAACCAATCTAACCAGCGAGCTCACCCCTGACTGTTGAACCGCAAAACCCACCACGGAAGAGGAAAAAAATTCCTGAAGCACCGATCCCGTTCAAGAGACAAAAGGCGCTCGTCGATAACGAAGAATCTCTGGTCGACGATCCTGCCGAGGCAATCCTGTTGCTAAAAAAAAATAGGGACCATGATGGGGCCTCGTTGCTCGCAACGAGCCTCGGTCGAGAGCATATCTCTGTCGCGGGAGTGTCCACTGAAACTGTTGGCTGGTCGCGTTTCCATGAAAGGGATCGCTGTTTTGCGGTTTACCGATGGCGAGGCGAAACGATCGGCCGGCTAGGAAATAGCTCGGTAAATAGCGCGGCTCCCCTCGTTAACTCGATTTAATGGCACGTCGTTAGCAGTCGTATAGCTGGGGACGTGATCATAAAAAAACGAGTGCACTCGGAATTCGGGATACCCGGAATCGGTGAGATTCGCCGAGTTTGGTAGAACAGAGACACAACTCGAGAACGGAACCAGGACGAAACGTGTTATTGTACCTTACCGGTTCCCGTGTATCCGGTTCTCGGCTCAGGCAATATCTATAAAAGATGATAACGCCGCTGATTGCCGGCGTATAAAACTGCCAACCTAACTCCTGCCCGTTCGACGATTGTATAACTCAGTTAGCGATTCTGCTTTTCCGGGATAGGCGCTGTTGCCCGCTGCTGATCGCTGTTGAGCATTGGCCGAGGGAGGTCTGAAAGATGAATTGATTCGATGGATCGTGTTGTAATTCTCGATGATGGCTGATTGTTGCCGCGGTGCAGCGGTTTTGGAAAATTTATGTAAAGTGGTATAAGTTACGATGTTGTTGGCCTGGTATCGGGTATTGTGTAATTATAATAGATGTAGTGCTCGTGAGTCAAGAAATTATGTTATTGCATAGATAATTCTACTATCGCGAGGTGGGTGATATTTTGACTATTGTGAAATTTGAAACTATTTCAAATTCAACTCGAAGATTTGTTTTCTGTGGGTAATATGTAAAGCTGAATCGTGTTACAGATATATGAATTGAAACTCGATAAACGTTTAATACAGAAAGATATAAACGTATATCTAGATTCAAGAATAATTTGCATAGAATGCAAGTAATAAATGAGATGAAATAGACGCAGGAAATGTTTTATCAAACAAATGATTAAAGATAAACAGATAAATGATTTATTAAATAGTAATTGAAGAACGCGTTTCTCACTAAAGCTAATGATAGAGCAGTAAATTTTTTCATAAAGAAAGATACACGTTTCAATTTAAAGTACATAGTCGTCTCACACTTGAAAGATGAAGTTCAACTTCGTCGCGATATAGTCTTGGATACTCTTGGTTCTGTCACTCCTTTTGTTCTACCCTTTCTTTGTTGTTTGCAGTTTCTTTAAAGTCTCGGCTACAGAGGAGCATTTACAATTTTTGTTTGAAACAGCAGTTTGAAGTAGCGTTTAAAGTCGACTAATATTATCTTCTGCTTTGTGACGGCGCTTTTACGTATTCCCTTTGCTTCATCTCTTCTATTGTTTTAATCCTTCCCACGCGTTCGCAACTTCTGAAAAAAGCAAAAAGGTACTTATAATTTTTCTACTAAGGAAACATTGATGTTGTTTCGAAAAATAAAGTATACTTCGCGATACTCGCATTTCCGTTATATATACTTCGATTAAAAACCAGTTGTTTTTCGACAAAAAATAATAAAAGTAAATTTACTTTTTATATGTCTGTTTATTTTACTAGTTATTATTTTATATTCTTAAGTAAACAAAGGAATAGATAGTGGTTGAGGTTCTTTTATCGATCGAAAGAATACGCCAACATTTACGATCATAAAACGAAAGATTAGTTTCAACATGCGTCGAGCAAGATGCTTAGACCGTTCCAAGAATTACGATAATTTAAGTAAACCACATGATGTAATATCAGGTGTTAGGCATCTATGTTGTTTCAGAATTTTTTGCGTAATCCTAATTCCATGGTAGGAAAGCAAATAATTCCTTTCGCCAACCGTTACCCATCGGAATGTAACTCGAGCCAGGTTTTTAATTTTTTTCGCAAGAATATATTCATTTTGGATTTTTCAATAGAACGTTTCCCTTTCCTGTGAACCTGTGGAAGATGTAATCTCTCGTAATACGAACAATACAAGAAAAATGAAATAAAAGATATGAGATTTTGTACGTCCGATATTTTTCTATATACATGTACTTACATATTATATGGCGGTCATAGACGTAAAGAATAATAATATCACCATTTAAAGTAATATAAACTAATATAAAGTAGAATAGGTAAAGAAGAAGAACGCGCCGATGTCAAGATAACAGACTCACCCACTTGACAAATTTCAAATATCACATTTCATTTTAAATGAAATACACTTGTAACTACAATAATGGTTTCTCTAGTTCAAACAAGAGTATTTAAATTCTTTCACTATTTTAGCTCTATTACGTCCAGCGCCATCAGTAATTCATCAAATTTCTTCGAAAACAAATAAAAATTCCGAATTAAAAAGCTTCAAGGTAAACTGAATTCACCACTCTTATCATTATTATTATTATTATTAGCTCGCATCATAGATCTTATTAATCAATATAAACCACAAAAACTATCACAAAGTATATAGCATGTCGGGTATCGAGTTCGTCGAATCGTACAGACGGTCAAATATCAATCAACGATGCGATGATTGCCCATTTAGCCAGCTAGCAACAAAGACTTAGACCCACGAACCTCGTACCAAACTGACTCCATATTCAAACAGCGAGACAACGTAGGCCTAGAATGACGAAGCTGATGGTTTACAAGCAATTTCATATTTACGCGGCCAAACAGAAACAGAGAAGCCGAATGCCACGAATCATGAAACTTGTCGACCGATCGGTTGGCCTGTCGGCGGTGTTGGACACCGGCAGGTTTCCCCATTAGCATTGCTCGACAGGCGAGGTTGTTGGTCCAGTGTGTCTGGTTTCGCGAGCGTGAAGCTCGCGCGTGCTCGTCTCGTGGAACGCAGCCTGGACGTGCAGGATCGTCGGTCGTATCAGCGGCACATGGCGTAGAAACCCATTATGAATATTCAGCCGAGGGTAGCCGGCATGGCTGCGTTCGAATCCATTATTCATCGCCACGGCGGCATCAGACTGCGCGCTGCATTTTCCACCGGGTCTGGGACCTGGGTTAGGTCGGGGAGGAAAGAAGGTTACTTACCACTGGCCAGGGAACAGGAATATAGGTGAGCTACGGTCTGGAGAGCGAGGAAAAAGAAAAGGTGAGAAGGAATGATCGAGGAACTGGTAGCGGACAAGAGGAAGAGGTTGAAGTAGAGCAGAGATGGAGGGAAGGAAGATCGGAGCGTTGCGAGGAAGAAGTTACGAGGATAGGGGAAATAGGGAAGAATAGGAAGATGAGAAAGAGAGACAAAATGTGACTAGGGAGAAAAGAGGGATATGAGAAACTTGGAAAAGAGGTTATAGAAATTGCAAAAAGTGAAGGAACGAATCGTGGGGGAGAGGAATGGAAATATGGAAAACTAAGATACATGTGAAGGAATAGTGATCAGAAAAAAACAGGAGAATATAAATTACAAATATAAGGAACGAAAAATAAAAGATGAGAGAAAAGGAGTTTAAAAAAAGAATTGTTCGTGGTATTTTTATTTGTCCGTTTTCCCTTGGTTCGTCGTGGTCGTCCTCTTCTTTTGGATCTACGTGTGCTTCTTCTGCGCGGTCTCGTTCTCCTTTGGGATCCTCACCCTCCTCACAACCGCTGGTTCCTCTGGTCGTTTCGCGTGGTTTTATTCGTTGGCGGAAAGAATGCGCTTCGTTCGGCCTAGTAATCAGTTCGGAAGAGCCAGCTGAGGGAGAGGATCGCTTACGCAACAGAAACCCGTCGTCAAATTTTTTGAATTCCTGAACGCGCGAAATAAACCGGGTTCTCGTGATAGGAATCCATCTTGTAAAATTAAAAGTAACTTGTTGTTTGTACTACCTGTTCTATAGCAGAAAAATATATTACATTATATTAAGATTATCTTAGCTAGTTCTTAATTTCTGGTTAATACATCTAATTAGATTTCTGAATTATTTGTATAGATTTCGTTTAATTTTTAGCACCAGAAGGATATTAAATCTCTGGTCAATCTAAATCAGAATATAGAAAGGCAAATATATGACATACACTTCGATACAAATAATTTAAAAAATACATATAATAAATCGTTTCGTACGGTACGTATCATAAATAAACGACTTTTCAACAAAGTTCTTGAATCACGACATAATCACTCATTATAATTACAACTTAGTTATAGTGAAAAATCTATTTCCTTCGATCTTACCTACTCAAAAAAAAAAAAAAAAAGAAGAAGAAAGGTGGGAAAATGAGAAACAAGATAATTAAGATGCGTTTTTCAATTCCGTATCGCAAGTAAGCAGTTGGGCAGTTTCTAGTTACACGATCCAACGAATGGCCAAGCATACTGGTTATCATCTGTCTGAAGGGTGTTTTACACGAAATATTAATGAAATAACGTGTTAAGGGCAAGAAAAGGACAAATAGCGTTGCAAAGAAAATAATAAATCGAGCGGAGGAGGAATTCGAAGAAAACATCCGTGGTGATTTACTTACTTACTTTTTCTCCTAAATCGATATATCGCAGGTACCAGCTGGTTCGATGTTTGAACCGCAAAATTGAAGCTTGAAGCACGCTTTGCAATTATGTAATTCGAGCGAAAAGCTTGCTTGCTAAATTTTATATTTTCATTTTGCTTGGAAAGAGAGGGGACTCCATTCGAATTTTTTAAAAGTAAATCAATATGATGTGATTTGTGACTTTTAGAAAATTAACACGTTATTATAAATAGTTTACTATAAGTATATGAATCTGAATTGCGAGAGAGATTATAGGTATTGCGTAATTATAATAGAAAGATTTTTCTGTG
This sequence comes from Bombus affinis, assembly GCF_024516045.1. Taxonomy (NCBI): domain Eukaryota; kingdom Metazoa; phylum Arthropoda; class Insecta; order Hymenoptera; family Apidae; genus Bombus; species Bombus affinis. The sequence continues at coordinate 2,173,903 of NC_066350.1, read as the reverse complement.
AAAAAATCCTGCTCGGTGATAAGTCTCGATTTTGAGAATTGGTAGATTAGATAGCGATTATTACATAAGGAAAGTTTGAATATTATAATATATATATGTAATTTATATAATTAATTCCTGTAAAAGAAGACATTGTTTTAATATTACGATATTCAAGATACATATAATATCAGATTGATATTTTCTAATTACCATTAATTGAGCACGTTTATCCGATGATAGCAGCCCGATGATAAAGCAGTGATAAGCTTTTGCTGATTATTATCGATAACAATATTATTAAATTTTTAGTGACAATATATTAAATGTATTTTGGCAGTGTATTAAATTAAAGTATTAAAGTTGGAAAAGATTCAATTTGCTGTGCTTTAATCAAATAAAAACATAATGTATGTGTTTGCTAATCATATGAAGCCGTATATCACAATTTCTATATAGTGGATAAATTATAGCTTTTATATCTTTGACATAAATAATGGATGTTTCATAAGACAGATCGATAATTCTGTGAAGCACAATGTAATAAGATATATCCTTTTATTAGCGAGACTGTAATTATCAATCAACATTCATGTAACATCTGAATCGTCCATGATCACTTTATGGAGAACTGCAGCCACAAGATTTACGTAATAAAAGAAGCCCATATGGACATCTTTGTCGTTAGAACTATAGATCATTCACGTAATTTGAATAACGATTCATGAAAATAAAAAGCTTGGAAATTCTTTTTCTATCTTATACGTCTTGTTCAGAATTAGTTTATTTGATCGCTAACTAGGCGTTTCGTCTTGTTCTAGGTAAGTTGTGACCGGAGAACCGCGGTGAACGTTTGGATAATATTTCGGCGGTAGAGCTCAGAATGACGTTCAGATGCATGCCAGCCTTTCAGACACTTGGAGGCGGTGACTGCGGTGCATCCTGGGTAAGTGTGTTGTTCTTATGTAACTTGGTTGCCGCAATCCCTGCGAACGAAACGTCACACAGACTTATGCGTTTCGACCTTTCTTCCATGCGATTCCGCAAAAGAATTTGTATTTCGCGCTCATCCAGACACATTTTCAACGCCTCTTGCAATTTTCTAGTCAGTCAAAGATGATCTGCTAGACGTGCAACGCTCTGAGATAGTTATGAAATCAGAGATTGAAAAAGACTTGGAGTAGCTATCAGAATACGACAATGCAATGTTAAAAAACTGACAAACTTTAATATTTTTATTCATTTTAAAATAATGGGAGTTCTACTGTACGTGAATTACAAATTATTCAATAACTTTACATAAATCATATAAACAATTACTACTTTTAAATATCGTATTTAGATAGTCGTCGATTTGTATATTTTAATATTCTAATTTTCACTCGAAAATCGTTTTCGATTACCCTCGTAACAGCCCGAGTTAGCAGTTAAAAAATGAAATCTCTCCCTCGCGTATCTTCGGAAGGATCAATGAAAACCTTATTTTCTCTGTTGCATGTTCGTTCATTTGTTTACTTATCTCTCTACTGCATCGTTCGACACGGCACGTTAAGTTTGTCCGGTTTCGTAGCATGTTTCCTGATTTCATTGTCGGTGAGATAGCATGATCACTGTTAATTTAAACGAGAACGCGATCTCTTTTCTCGATTATCCACTCGCTTGAATGGTCTCGGAATTACATTTGAGACTTTGTATCAATGAATGGTAAAAGAAATAGGAGAATAAATAAAGGATAGGGTCATGAAGAACTACTAAACGTTGAACGCGTCTATGATACCTCATTGGAATAATTCTTGACTTTTATGATTAATAGATAGCCTTGTTAGCTACTTTAATGGCTGACGTAGATTGCAATAAATAATTCTCAAAGAGATTAGGTATCCATAAACGCGACTATAAGTTTTCTTTGACGCTTAATGAAATTACTATATTTTCATAACCATCGATATTTACACTACACATGCATTTTCAGATTCGTTTCGAATTTTACCAATATAATCAGGATAACCTTGTCTTGTCGCAGTTCCAATAGAACTTTATAACGTTTGTAACACACATAATACATATATACCTATTTGAAAAAAAGTATAATAAGTATTCAAACACTTTTACGAGCTGCTATACTTTATTAAATCAGCAAAATACAAATCCCTATGCGAATGAATAACAAAATCTTTTTAATGAAATTTCTAAACTCCTGGAAATTTAAATCCGCGAAAACGGATAAGAAAAATTAACGGACTACGACCCTGCACGCGTTAACTAAAGCATTTTCATGAAACCAAAACTATGGCGAGTTCTACGGAAAGAGGACCGGCACGCCATTATTTGCCAGTAAACCTGATAATTAATTCAACGACCTTAAACCACTGCAGGAAGCGGCAGCGCGAAAGAAAGATTCAATTAAAGGTACAATGCTCTTTTCGTCGCTATCGTTATTACTTTTTGCTCGAATACAACGACACAATCGTCGATGATGAAATTTGCTATATGCATCGGGAACACCGATGCATAAACCACTATTTTCCTTGGAACGAAACGCTTGTTCTATTTGCCTGTCATTGTTTCCATTAATTCTGTTTGCGCAGCAGAAAGTTTTCCATGCTCAAGGAACCAGAGAAAACTGCGAAAAAGGCACCGTCTAATTGTTACTCGTTGAATGGGAATAACGTAATTGTAACAAGCCCTTTTCATTAACCTCGCTAAACGCAGAAGGTTTTGTACTTACATCGAAAAGAAATTGCGAAATCTCTTTCACCGTGGAATAAAATCTATTGCTGTGTGTGCATTCTTCACAGATATTTGCTAAACGCAAACTAAGAATTAATGTCTTAAAATGTTCTATGTCTATATAGTATTTAATTCATCGGATAACATATCTAATTTATTGGACGTGAGAAACTTCAAGAGATGAAATTAAAAATTTAGCAGACTTTTCGTATCAGATCTTGCCAGACATAATAGAAATCGCTTCGCGTATTTAGTGCAATAGTAAATTTCGTGGTTGCGCAACCTCCCCTGAGCGATTATCATTCATAGCGTTTAATTCCGGCGTTCAATCTACTCACGATTTTCAATGCAAAATTAATCGTGTAACGAAAAATATTTGAATTACGGAAATGGTATTAGACAGCTTCAAGCCGATAACTGTCTCGAAAAGGTTAAACATATTTTAATCTTTAAACACGTCGTTACTCAATATACGTATTCAATGGCGACTAAAAGTTACTCGAGAATTGTTATTAAGAATTATGAATTTATATAACTTTCAAGAGAATGCCGCAAGAAAGCAATTACTCGGTTTGTTATTTCGTTTGAAACTGCAATTACAATGTTGTACGTGATAAACTTTTCTTTTAGTAAGAAAATGTATTTCTCTTAAGAAATAATACAGTCGTAAAATCTGTTTATCTGTCGTCAAGGAGCTGTTGTACGAACAATTGAGACAAATTGATTCTTTATTTCATGATACCATAGCAAAATAATTTAATTCAAATTTAAATCATTAACAATAGTTTCTGTACTCGTAAAAAATTTCAACTATTCATGTTGTAAAATTATTTCAAAAAGTATTCAGCGTTGTACAAGAACGATGCCTGAAGAGAAAAAGAAAACAACCCTGAAAAGAGATGAGATCTAGTTCTCAACGAACGAAAAACATTTAAGCGAGATTTCAAAGGGGTGGAAATATTTTTTACGGATCATCAAGTAACGAATTAAAACACAAAGTGGAATATCGAGCGGTCAGTAAAAGCGAGATTCGCGGAATTATAGAAACGGGAAACGAGGTCGGCAGCAGCCATTTGCCGCGGATAATAAACGCGATAAAAAGCCAACTTAACGCGGCTGCGCGGTCGTGAAGTTTGCGGGTACGAACGAAGGATTCAAATCTACCTTCTTATTCTCATTCCGTTGTTATTACTTTGTTTCCTTTCTCCCCTCTTTCCGAGGCGAGTAAATAACTCCTCGTTTACTCACCCTACCCCCAAGTTTATAATGGAGATTATCTTATTTGCCTGTTGAGACTCGTTTCAATCCGCCAGGCGAAGTCCGAGTCCTCGCTTGGTTCCTGGGAAAACGACGAGAAACCCGAAGGAAAGTCGCGAGCCTTTGCGAAACAGAGAAAAAGGGGATGTTACTGTGGAAAAATAAGGAAACGATAGATGGTTAGATTTAATGAAATCCTCGGTGCTCTGTCGAGTTCCATGATATTTGAGAATAATATATCGTTCTTTGAAAAATTGAAACATCGAAACAAATTGGTGTCTTTCAGTCTAGATAAAAAAAAAGGACGTAGAATTATAGAGCTTTATGTGGAATATGACATTTCGCGTGCATTTGCAGTCTTCCCTCGCGATCTTCGAACATCACCATACCACTACAAACACATTAAAATATATACGCTGCTACGAAACACGGTTACAGAATATAACAACTTCCAAGTCGTACAGCACCATGTAGGATTCAAACGCGTGTTCCATTACTCAGAATCCCTCACTTCATCCTTTGCATCCACCGAAAAACCGTATCGAATTTTCGTCAGGGAAAAGGACCGTAAATCTGAAACAAGCCACAAATTAATACGATTCGCCGATTTTTCGACAGCCCGATCATCGAGATCTTACTCCTGTCCTTGTATTTCACGAGTATTTCCCCACACTGTATGATTGCCGATCCACCAGTCGTTCCATCCGTTTCTAGCCATTCAATGCGGCCAACGAATCGCGCGTAGAGCTGCACCTTGCAATTACGCAGAAAGGCGGTCCACCCACTCCGCGACTTCGCTGGTTGCGGCACGGCGTAACAGGGCCCCTCCACGGCTTCTCTTCCCCCTCGCTGACCCCCGCTTGCAGTTTCATTATTAATTATCAGGTCGCCAGTGTGTTATTAGTGCACTAGGAGAAACCGCCCGCCTCGCGGCGCGACTCAATTCGAAGGAAGAAGCGGCCCGATCCTTAAGCCGACGATGATAAATAACGACGTGGCGGATACACGCGCACGTATAATCTGCTGCACGGTCGTTTTGAGTGACACGCGGCTGTAATTACTATTATCAATTAGCGGACGGCAGAGGAGATTTATGAATTAAGAATAAAAGCTGCCGTCGAAGATACTTTCGTATCTTCTATCCTTGAGTGTTTAATCTTTGGCGTGATGTAGATTTTCGAGATTGTTCTACTGATGAAATTTTACTTCCATTCTTATATCGTTTTCAACGATAGGAAATTTCATCGTTATAGTGCTTTCATCTATAATCGGATTTTTCTTTCCTCGCGAGGATAGGATATTGGCAGGTTGTTTTGTCGAACAAAGTCGCTTCGTCTTGAGTAAAAACGAACGACGAAGAACGCGAATGTTAATTAGACGCTTTCCATGGTCTAAAAAAATGAGAAAGATTGAAAGCATCCAAAAATTATCGTACCTACTCTCGTATTTCTTTCAAGAATGAAGAATCTTTCAACGGCTGTGCCGATCTTGATGGACACCTGTTCCGCGAGACGTAGCTCCCCGTAAAAAGGAGTTGGCGATGGAAGGCGCGCCAGATTCCCTCGAGGAAGGAGATCAACAATCCCGTCAGAGATTTACAACGATGCACACGAGCGTTCCTAGTTGCAATCTAGCGTTAAGCCATTTAATGCCGCGTGAGACGCGTAATTATCATATTCAAATTGTCAGGTATGCTTCGGGGGCAACGAGTCGCGTTAATGACTCGCATGTACCGTACCCATGTCGACGTCGTTGGCCACGATGTCCAGTGGGTATATCAGTCGAATGACGATCCTACGCCAGTCAATTGGAATTTAACAACTATCGGAAGAACGATAATTAGAAACGAAAGAAGAAAGACACGAAAGACACGCGGAAGCAGAAACGGAAGAAGGTCGTAGACCTTCTCTCTTCTAATTATCGGCTGATAATTAATGTGACGTAATTAAAAAGGCGAAACGACGCGGACAAATGGCGGCGAATCGGCGTGGCATTGACCGACCTGCGTGCATCGCGTTTAGCCTGCCGTTCGTTTTTCTCGCATAACCAACTCATTTATTTCTACACAGTAATGTACGACAATGCAGGCCGGTCGAACTACGACACGAAACAAAGCACGCTGTGGCTGGTCGGCGCGCGCCTATACGCCAGAAACCGCTTCTTAGCAAACGAGCTGCGCGCCGGCACCCTGAGGGGCGGCGAGTATTTCACCAGAATTTACGTTGCGTTTCACGCTGCTAATACCGCCGTAGTATAATTATAATTAGCGGGCTACGCCCTTCACACCGCCCCTTGGAAAGTTCGCCGTGTCGGATACCTGGCGCGCGTATCCTTCACCTTGATGTCCGGCGACCGGCTCGATGGCCGCGTCGCTATGTTGCTCTTGTTTTCGCGTCGTCGCGTCACGTCAGCCCGGTTTCACCTCGACTCTGCATCTTTTATTGCGATTAGCTTATCTTTTTTAACGCTTCCAACGGAATTTCTGTATGTTTTCTGTGATGAAAGATCATCATTTAACGCGAAAATGGAGATTTTCGGTCTGGCTGAATTAAGAAAATATCGTGGAAATATGGTAACCTTGAACGATAATTTATCGAACAACAACTACGACATCGTAACATTGACATATTGCAAGATATGGGTTGCATGTGGATATATAAAAAGTACTTTTCATATTTAAAACATTTTAAGGCAAATATTATAATCGACTGATTTGCAATGTGCAAAATTTACTCGTAGCAAACCTGTTGCTGCTGCACAAGAGAATTTATTATTGCGGATAACTTGTAATTTGCAACTTGTGAAATTTCACTAGTAATATTAGTCTAATTCTGCAAGTTTTGAAAAATAATATGGTGTTACAAAAGTTGGATGTCACTGATAAATGAAATTCATTAGAAGTTGCTTTCGCCGCTAAAAACGAAGGTCGAACATCCACATCATACATTTTTTTATACAATGTTTATACGAATATTTGTATACGACGGTGGTGGTAGGTATATAGATATTGGTCAAAAGCTTTTACCCTTTTCACGGGAAAAATTTGAAGCCGAATTACACGACAAACAATATATGCACATTTGTACATTTGTTCGACAGATATCGTATTTTTCTACAATTTGCAAGCGGGGAAAAAATGCACAGATTGTAAATCAGATTACATATTGTAGAATTGCAAATTTGTAACTGTGAATACCGCACCGAGCGAAATGTATTTTTTCCCCTCGGAAACTTTTTTTTAAACGCCATATGAAAAATTTATCTTTCGATGTTTCATTTGCTGTTTCAAGTTCAATGACTCTGTCGCTCGCTGTAGTTTTCCCTCGTTCATTCATAAACCTATCGTTGAAAATCATCTAAAACTCTTGTCTTTTACAAATAATCTACAAATAATTTTTCATACCAAAAAACAAAAGGGAATCGGACGGTAATATTTTTTAATCAAATAGACAAGGGAAACTTTCTTCGATCCTACGGAAACTAACCTTTCGTTCGAAATTCCATATCGGCATCGTCATCAAGATTTCCTGGCAAAACTGCGCCGCGAATCGAAGATCCTATCCACATATAAAGCCTATCAAAATATTCCAATCTACGGGTAGAGATACCGAGAGCTTTGGCTTCGGCTCTGGCCGAATCCCGTCCGATCGAAACTTCGATCACGCCCAGCGCGTCTGTCCAAGGGATTCAGAATGGATCCTGATCGAGATCGTCCGCGTTCAAAAGGGAGGCAGATGCAAAACAAGCGGCGTTTCGCCTCTCCGCTTGTCCGCCACTTAGCGCGCCGCGATCATGGAGTTTCCATGGGCAGCGTTCTGCACGGCATGACACCGGCCAATCGCGCAAAATTACGTGGAGAGGCCGACAGAAACGGAGGGAAAAAGGAGGGAAGCGAGCTGGCACAGGGTGAACAGGGTAAAGGAGGGGAGGGAGAGAAAGGAGACGAAGAAGGAAGAGAAGCCTCGGCTCGATGGTGGCCAAGAGAAGAAAGAAGAGACGAAAAAGAGGAGAAAGAGAATGGTGCGCGTGCCTCGGGGCGAAGTCTTGGGCCTCGCGTGCCCAGGCATGGCCTCGTCTCACTCTTGAGCGTTCGCGGTCAGAGGTCATCATCGAGCACGAGCCACCTTGGGGTTCTCAACCTCCCCTCGGTGCCGACGCCGATATAAAACTGCCTCATTAAAGGCGTTTGTGAATTCCGAGCGTGCCTCGAATCGAAGACGAGTTAGCCGGATTTGATGGGTGCCTTCGAATATGAGAACGCCTTACACCGATTTCCTCGCGTTTTTCCTTCGTTTTGTGTGTTTTTCTTCTTTTTTCTTTCTTTTTCGTAGTACCAGTTGAATTGCTATTCTCTGACTTAAAATTCTATTACGAATAAACTGTTGTTCTCGATCCATCAGCAGCACTTGACAGTACCTCGGGTAGTAATATCTCGGATCATCGTAGGAAAAATGATACATCTTGAGCAAAGCCGCATAGACGTTATAGATGACTTGTTTTAAACCACCCTAATCAAATAGAAAACATCGAACTGATCGTGCGTCTTCTCGCCAGTGCTCGCGATGTTTGCATATCGTCGTCCAATCGCCTTCTAAGCGTTTCAATAAACTATCGCGTAAAAGCAATAATTAACCGTACAGGTAGAAGCGATTCCGGAGCGAAGGCAGCTGATCGTGCATTAAGATCATCCGTAAAGGGCGACGCATGACGGTCATTAACAAAAATTTCGTCCGCGGGATCGGCGACTCATTCATTTTGCTTAATAACTATAAATTACGGGTTATCTCGATCGGCTTCGTGACCGGCAAGTCCTATGAATTTCAGCGTAAACGGGAACGTGGCACCCCCGTGTAACCTTGCTAGTCTAATGCGCGCGATTAAATCGCCATCGCCGATGAACACGGAAAAAAGGGACTAACACGGCGAAACGAAAGAAAGAACGAACAAACTGAAGAAAGAAAAGAAGAAAGGGGGAGATGGTTGGCGTACCCTGGTACAGGGCAAGAAGATTTTTCTAAACCAATATGTCGGCTTGTAATCAGGCTAAGTGGCCCGTTCGCCGTTTTAATGCCATAAACACCGCCCAAGCTCGGAACTTGTTTGCGATCGAGAAACGATCGCGCATTAAGCTGGAAGTATGCACGCGGCGTATCGGTAGGACGCGGCCAGTTTTTCCACGGAGCTTAACGGGAACAGTCTTAAATCATACACTTAAACCGATCATTACGGAATGTCTTGAATCAGTTACGTTTTAACGGGGGGATATTTATTACCGTCAGCTAGGGAGATAAGGTCCCTCCTCTACCCCTTTTGTATCCCACCCCTTTATCTAGACCGGTCAATTAGTCGGTTAAACATATGACGGTATCCGAAACCGGTTTCCAAGCGAAGCGTATGGATTTTTGTTTAGATGCTAATTATTTCCTGCCTCTTCTTGGCTCCGCCGCCGAAAATTATTTGCCGAATAAAAGATCATGGATCGAATATAAAAACGAAAATCACGCGTACAAGCCGCGAAGAGAATGAATATGACATGAAAAAGGATTTTTAGATGATTTAAGGAAAGTACTTGAGCTAGGAAATAATTACGAAAGTGTGTTTGAGCTGATTTGTGGAAGTTAAACATGGAGTTTCCATAATATCGTTATCTGGGAATATTGGTTTCGCTTTAAAATTGAAGATAGCTAATTTCTACATTTTGAATTATTTACATACGATATTTGCGATATACAATACATTTATTTGTATACAATATTTCTTCTTCAAAGTGTTACGTTCGAATCTAGGAATATAGTAACATTTATGTTTAGTATATTGGTATTTCTTTGGCCACATTCGTCGTGATTTGTAACTATGCTCTCCAGATAATTCAGAAAACGTGGGTAATGGTAGAGATCTATAAACGCTAGTTTCAGAAGCTCTTCAGATACGGCAGCGGAAGCCGGTAATGGAGTCGGTAAGCAAGATATCTGCAGGAAGTTGAGAGGATAACGAAAGATTTTATACTTACTTTATTTTCTCAGTAGATGGTCGTAGTATGTATTGCTGTGTAATTTCAAACGTATCCGCTTAAGTTTCTTAAGTTTCGGTGTTTTTATATTTATACATCAAATATTCGTTCATTAATTTTCTTTTATGTAACTATAAATAGGTCGCGTTAATAATTGGTGTAAATATTTCATCAATGTTATTAAATATAATCTTTAAAACATATACATCATGAAATCATCTATTACGTTTGTTTACAATATTTAACAATAAAATACTCAGGACAACTAACTTCGATCAACTCTCCATCAACCGGCGAATGAAATCAAATCAGAAACCAATTTATTTATCTGTCAACTTCCTTATTTTGTCATCTTGATTAATTATTTTCACCAATTATTTCATATTCGTTATAACTAAACCCTCAAATTAAGATCACATTCATGATATGTACATTACAGAAGTTTCAAATTACACGCTATATGATCCACGATCAAACCTAAAAGTTCTTCGTTGCGACAGTCTTCGAACGAATCTAAACATTGTTCCCTTGATCAACCCTTATCGCGTTCTTATACTCTGACAAACAACACCAATTAACGTTACTACTGAATCGAGTTCGATCTCAGATACGAACGTGTCTGCTTTCAGGGTTGCGTACTTTTATCAGAAAATAGTCTCGCCATTATGGATCGCACAAAGGGTGCAAAGACTATCGAGCAGGTGGCGAGACTCACTCGTCCCGAATTGTCCAGCGAGCGAGTCACGTCGAATAGCGTTCCGCGAGAAATATGCAAGCTCACCGTAGAAACGGTCGATTATCGGCGGCAATATCGTGTGACGGATAGCTTTTGAGATTTACGCGAAGATACCAGCCGTGTCTTTTCTTTCGCGGAACGAAGAAACGGCTAAAGACATTTTCTTACCGTTAGCCCGATAGGATCTCCTTATTGATAGAGTCCGCGAGGGGCGAGGAATTTTTAATTAGCCCGGAGCACGTCGATTAAATCTTGTCGAGTAATTACGAGCCGGCCTCGTCAGCCAACGGCTATCGAGCCTCGTAACCGTGGCCGCGTTCGGGCAACTTCTTGCTTTCGTTTCGCGATACGCGTTCGAGTTTCAACGGTGGCCTTTTATCTTTCGATGACAGTCGCGAATCTTCTTGCGCCGCTGATAATTATATCTCGGTACAAGTAACCTCCGTTGCCCCGACTTTTTAAGATACGAGAAGATAGAGATGATACTAGTTCGAATTGAAATTTTGACAACTCGAGTTAGTTCACTATTGATTCTCAGTTCGCTATATCAACGTTCCGACAGATTTATTCGCGTTAGACTTGTTAATGCTGAGAATAAAATCTCTGAAGTTAAAAGACAGTAAGAGAATTATAGTTTACGTATTACGCGGGCCAGAGAGATAGGATCCAAATCGAAGTTTGCTTTTAATTAATCGTGAATGCATCAATTACTTTCACTTAGAGTTTCCCCTGATAATTATTATTTTATGTAAGTGCAATCACGAGCCCAGATTGGGATCGCATTGTATTTCCAATGTGAAAGTGCGCACTACTTGCCGATAACAGATATAATTTTGCCGAGAATGCCACGGTTCTTTCAGTCAATTTCTGTACGATAATTCCTTTCACTCTTTCAGAAGATTTTCTTTCCTTTTCTTACGAGAAGATAATAAATCGCAGGTTTTTCAAAGCGTGTTACTTTATATCAAATTGTTACAAGAAATTAAGTTGTAAGAAGATAAATACTACAAAAGATAAATGAAAATTTTAAGGCTGCTTTGCGTAACTTTTTTCTGTCTTATGAGACGAAGATGTAAAATGTAACGATCGATGCAAGGAGGCATTTGAGGCATAAAACACCCAACATAATGTCAGTGACATGCATCCTTCAAGCTCGCGCTAGATGTAATCAAAGAGGCTTGATTTGCAATTAATAACTCCTTCGTTGATGATTCTTGATGATCTTTGACGGTCGGTTCTTTTGGCCTGTTAATGAATGTGTCTCGATTCATGAGTCAAGATTTACGATCCTCTCTTCAGTTCTGTATCATGCAACGTAAGAACAACGTGTCTTCCCTTTTCTTACTTTTGTTGCGGCTCGAATTGAAAAGTAACGATAAAAATATAAAACGAATCGGTCTTATTACGGAGTTTATAACTCCATCATAGCCTTTCGTACTTGTACTCGACAAACGTAAGAATCAATCGTTATTAAGCTTAGCAGTATTTAAAAATGCGTAAATTTGTATAGTTTATGTATCTATACTCTCTATAATTAATCAAGGCGAGTTCTTCAAATTTATTTCGCTTCCTCACTTTTGCCGATAATTCTACGATTTTATAAAAATATAAATTGACACGAACATTCACCGTCTAATAATAAACTACTCTTTAAAACATTTCCAATAAACTTTTAAGTCCAACAAAATCCAATTTCCATGGTTATAAAAGCAACGCAATATTCGCTGTTAAAGAAAGAAGCAGCACGAATTGATCGATAAATATGATCTCACTGGGAACAAGTTGAAGCTAGAACAATCCGGACGTGCGGAGAAAAAGAATGTCGGATAAATTAATCCTGACTTCGTGGCCACGATCCCGATCTTTTTTCGCGTTGTCACTTCTGTCGTCGGGCATGGATCTCAAAAGGAATACGCACGATCAAATATCTCACGTGTGGCGTGTCAGCCGGTTAGAAAGTCCGCTAGCTCGATCCTCGAAAATGTCCCTCATGCATTAATCATTGTCTAGCTCGCGCGATTCTCTAACAACGCTGTTCGATTTCAATGAGTGTGCACTGTTCCGTACCGACAAGGTGGGAGAGCTAGAATAGCGAACAAGATTGATAAATAGGTTTCTATGTTATAGCATATCGTTGCTGATGAATAAATTTCGATTTCTGTTCCTCTCTTTTCTTTTCTTTTTTTTTTTTTCCGAGAAGAAAGATTCTAAATACACGAGTGGAAGAATAATTTTCTAATAGAGTCGTTTATCAAGCGTTTTCCGTCATAGTCTATTGAAAATATCGTTTTGCATTTTATTTTGCTTTTATGGCATATAATCAACGAGAATGTAATTAATATAAAAATCATTTCGCGAGTATAAGTTAGGAGACATTGTGAGAAAAACCGTACATGGAATAAATATTCTATATTTTATACCAAAATACATTGATTGTTACACAGAGGTATCCAGTGTTGTTACATTTTTGGTGATAACCGGTTTTTTAAAGTAAAAGTTTATTTAATAAGCATAACGTGTAGTAGCGTGGATTATAAAGTTCGATGTTATTAAACTTTTTGTGAAAATTTTTTTAATAATGTATAATTTAAAGCGAAATATAATTAAAAGTTGAGCTGAAACGTTCAGCTTTGTGTATCTTTGATGAAACGAATAGGTACTACCCGAGCTTATTAAATTCGATTTAAATAACCGAATTATAGGCGGCATGATTGTTATTTATAATTAAAAAATGTACGAAAAATAATTTATCTTTATATGTTCAATTACCGTATGGTTATTTAAACGATGACACGAAATTGTAACCATCGTAATTCAGACGATGGGAATGAAACGTCGGTTACAAAAGAAGCTCGCAGCATTTCCAACGAAGCTCTGCCGTTCATTCACACAGTTATCGCGACGTATCCGTGCCGGAGAAAGAACGTGGAAGCAATTAGGCCATCTCGCCGAGATGAAATCTGCGTGTGAATTGACGGAGCTACGTTGATGATGTCGCCGGAGGATCGATGCGAACAAAAATGAAATTAAGAATAAAGTTTGACGTTGACCAGTACGCTGTCTTAATCAGACAGCTTAATCTCGTTACTTGGTTTTCAATCAATGCCTCTATAGGGATTTGTAATAGAGGATAAACTAAAATAGAACACTTTTTCTTATAATACGAATAAATTAGAAATCTTTCGCTTCATCGATGTTGAGATATTATTGCACAAGCTGTACAAAGCTTGAAGTATAAAATTATGAAGCTTATGATTCTTAACTTCGTTTATTGATCCGTGTTATTTTCTTACTGCTTTCTGTTGTCTCATAAAGTGACGTAATATTACGTCAGCGATTGCGTATGTGTTAGAAACAGAATTAATCGACAGACGTATTAAAGGCAAGACGTATCAGCCACCAAAATTGTATAAATAAAAATTTTTTACCAAATTTAGTAATAAATTTTTTACACTAAAACATAAAGTATAAGATGCAATATAGAAAGAAACGTTTTGACAGAAAGCTATAACGATTCACTTTTCATCATAACGTCGTCGAAAGAGGGAAGAATAATCGCGGCTAAGCGAAATGGCGCGAGGGTGCGGCACGCGGATGAAATTAAAAGCCTGGAAGGAAGATTCGTGCGGAGCACGAAACGACGTAATTTGCTCACGTGTCCTGTGTCATTGGCGACCAACCCTGTTCATCGTAGTCGGATAATACACGGTAAATTCCAAACGATTATCTACGTGACTCACCAAACTTAAAATTCTCTAATGTACGAGACATTAGAGAATGCTGTTCGTGCTTTTAGATTTTTCGAAGCTACAGAAAATAATGTTGCAGTATAATTATATAATCATACAATTCTTAATAGAATTTAAAGTTTCATGCTCTTCGATTTATATCGTTTTTTGTATATAAAAAAATAATTGTTTTCTCGTTCGACTATATAAGCGAATGATTATCGAGCAATAATAATATCGATATTTTGCAAGTTTATCATTCGAATACGAAAAGTTTGTGAGAAATATAACAATAAAGATTGGCAGTCGATGTTCGAAGTAAAAGACGAATAATTCGAAGAATCGATTCTGTCCCGAGTACACACGTTCCGTCAACGATCGTCTCGCACGATCCTTCCGACAATTACCGATTCGCTCAATTTTTTGCAACGTCTAGCACGATTTCCTTCGCCGGATGTTACCGTGTGAAACAATACGTAGTAGGACGCAGACGTAAAGTGAAATGATAGGGGTGAAAATGAAGGGATAGAGAAACGTGTGCGTGTCGTAGATGCAACGATTCTGAATTTTTTTTCAAGCGCTCAATTCTTATCCACGTACAACGCGAAATCGGTTTCACAACGTGGAAAAACCGGCTTGTAATTTAACAACGAGATTCCTCTAGTATATAAATTCAATCTGTTTTTACTTCTAGTATACCATAGTATAATATGATATTGTATTAGGTTGTCCGAAAAGTGTCTTTCTTTCGCAAACGTGTTTTTTTACAATAGCGCATCTTTATACAAACGTGAAACCAAATCTGTAAAATATCGCGGCGTTTATCTCAACAGAACAATATGGATCGTACGTAATTCGACATAAATAAAATAAAATAAAACAAAATACATATAAAACAAATAATAATAAATAAAATAAAGAAATAATAATAATAAAGAATAATAATAATGAAAATAATATAAAACAAAAAACATTGTGTGTCTATTATTTCCTCATAAAACGAAAGAAACTTTTCAAACAACCTAATAGTATCAAAGGCTTGCTCCATCGATTTATGCATTTTAGTAATACCCGTATGTTACGAGTATTATTTCAAATCGATCAAACAGCAGTTCAATAATTTCACAACAGCAATTACGTGCACAGTACCTTCGATCCTTAATTTTTATGCTTCGCGTTATAATTACAACATTATCATTTACGACAAGAATCGAACGTAATTCTAACCATTCGTCAAATCAAAATGACAGTCAAGTCAATGGCTTTTCCCTATCCGTAACATTCATTCTCGCAATTATGTAATTGGAAATAGATGGTACGTTTTCGTGATTTAAGGCGCTTCCGGTTAGGTTGTTGGCGAGCTAGACGGCTTTCTCGACGTCGTTGCGTCGGGGCGGCGTCGCTTCCGGTGAGCGGAGCAGAACAGCAGCGCCGGTCGAAGCCGCTGTTGCGTTTTTTCACCGTGACATTTTTTCGATCTCGCTCGAAGCGGCAGACAGGGAAAAAGTCTAACGTTGCTCCAACCCGTTTGCCCTAGATAGCACGCGCGAGAGATGTCCGCGCTCGCTCGCTCGCTCACTCGCTCACAAACGCGTGTGTACACGCAGACACGGGCGAACGTCGGCAATCGCGGCACGTACGCGTTATGAACGAAGGAACAAGGTGCGTTGGTCACTGGGGCGTTGACCTGGCTGGACCAAAGGAGCGCGAGCGGAATCTCGCCTCTGCCGGAGGATGAGAGTCGAAGGAGTCCGTTTTTTCTCCCAATTGCTTCTCCTCCTCCCGTTGTCCTTTTGTCGATTCTCTTTTTGCCGGCCATATGAGAGAGCACGTAATCTCATCGCGAAAGAAAACTGCTAGGTGATTAGTGTTTACAGGATTTAGAAATATTGGTGGAAGAATTGTTGCAAATTGTCGATGTAACGATGTTCACAGTTAATTTGCGAGATAACTTTTGCATCGATAAGATTTATTGGGATACAGTATTTCGTGATAAATGGACTACTTACACGTTCTATTTTCAAAATTATGTTTGATCCAGTAAATGATATTTAACATAATTCAATATATCTTGCGAATAGAAAGATCATCAAATTTTTGTTTATGGACAATATGGATCACAGGAGAATATTGTTTAATCCGCAGATAATGTTTCGAAAACTACGTTCGGAAGTTTATCGTATGTTGATTCATATTTGTATAATAGTTATTGAAGTTTAGTTTAGTTATGAAATAGATATAACAGCATGTTTGAGTTGCTAGAGTATAACTGCTAACTAACGTATTAGCTAAAACGATGCTCCCTCTGTTTTTTTAGTTAGCGTTAAGTGGGGATTGTGGTAATCAAAGACTAATATGTTATCACCTTTGTTTTAGTACGAAAAGGGCTTTAAGTGCTGCGTCTCGTGGCTGCTTTCGATAGCTTGGGATCGATTAGCACCTAGTTTATCAGATGATATTCGAAGGCAGGTTACAATAGCAATTCTCGAACTTTTGAATTTACAAGTTTCTCCTGCCTCTATTAGCCTTCTAAGAATTATGGTGGAAGGCCAGCGATGCTCGTTAGCGTAAAGACTATACTTATTAATTTTTTGTTTATACCGAATTAGAATTAAAAGCGGCTGAAAATTTCTTAAATACACATTTCTCAAAATGAGACATAAGAACTACTTGCTAGAACAATTTGCTGTTTAAGGTATTCAACTCTTTGAAACCTAAAGCATTGGTTTTAAGAATTCTCTTCGTTTTCAAACTTTTAAGTTTTCAAATTAAGATTTTTCAATTTCTCCAAGTTTCCGATTTAAGGTTCTTATTTTCTCATACATTAGATACTTCGAACTGTTATTTCACTCGCATAAAATCAAAGTCTCTTTTCCTTTTCGCACGATAATAAAATGTCACAAGCAAACAAACATTTTCCGAGCAATAAGGGGAATTCCTCTCTCCTTTAGGGAGGAATCAGAGTAGAGTCGCTTCCTCGACCGCATCGCGTGCTCGCATCATATCTGATAGGCTCGTGCGCTCGCTTTTATCGAGCATAATATCCTGTTCTCGCCAAGCAATTCGCGGATCCGCTTCAAAAGGCACCGAATTATTTGGTTGGCGTGCCGTTTCACGCGGCGGGCCCTTCGAAAAATCACGGCGGATCGCCGTTGACCCAATTCAACACGGACAATTTCGAGTCGCACAATCGGCTACTTAATGAACTTTTAAAAGCCGTCTATTACGTACCACTATAATCAGGCATCGGTTCCGTACGCTTAACGCTTTTTCGGTTCGGCCGAGGTAGTAATTACGTCATCTGAACTCGCCTCAATAACGATTATAACGTTCCGGTAACGTTACGAGATTGAAAGCTGCTCTTCCTTGCCTCTCTCGAGGTCACCGTGAATCGAAAACTTTTTAACACAGGTCTCGTAAAACAAAAAAGAAAAAGAAGAAAATGTGAAAGAAGGAAACGAGAAGAATGAGAAGAAAACGAGCTCGCTGGTGGTGTTGGTTTCGTGCTCGTCGTTGCCCTCACGCTTTTTATTCGATGCCGTTTAATTTTGCGCCGTTCTCGATCGAGCTTCCTTCGTGAAAACGGCCCTTATCGATTAATTAAAAGGTTAACAACTCCGCGCAACGACCAGGTGATTTTGAAATTATTCCATGATTACTGATTTTAACCTTTTAATTTTTCTTTTTTTAAGCCCCCGATTTTAACCGTATACAAAGCATGCCACTGGCTTGACCTCCCTTTAAAGAAATTTTCGCTTCCTTATACATAATCATATATTAGACAGAACTTTCTTCCATCAACCTGTTTATCGTCCCATTTTATTTAACGAATATCGATGCAACAAATACGACGTCCTGCAATATTGTCGAGAAAGTCAACGTCGTTGAACGCGAGGTTCTTCATCTCTTCTTCTACTTTTTTATCGTTATTCACGCGGTATTACGTTATGAAAGATCAATGCAACTTACGAGTTCTTTGATGTGTCAGCGTGCTCCTTTTGTACCTGATACAAATGATGCGATTGTTGAATTTGAAAATGGCGCGATTTGTATTGAGGTGTACACAGTCCGTGATGATAATTGTAGGCCTGTCTGTGGATGTCGCTGCTGGGGTACTGCTGATTTTCTTCCTAATTTAGCTGCGTAGAAGGAAAATCTGACTCCGGTCGCCGGGATTCGAACCTGGGTTCCGAACGTTCGTAACCTAAGGCGCTAACCACTGTGCTTCCGTTGTCCGATACTTTTTTTTTTTTTTTTTAAACTTGTTTATTAATTCCAGGTTTTTTACATGATTTTTTTTTCCAGAATAAACGCTGAATTCTAATTGTAGGGTGGTACAGGCAAAAGTACCGATACGCGACGGTACGACATAGCCATGCATTATTACATTTTTTTTTCTTTTTTTTTTAAGATTATTATTGTGCCTTAAATTTAAGCCGCTGTTGCGCTATGCTTATGTACGATATTTTAATTTATGTCCTGAAAGCCTGGACGCAAAAACAGGACAGTTCGCTAGCCTATTAGGGGGGATGGGAGGGGATGGACTGGGAGGGAGGGGGAGGGGTGTTCTGTGGGATTAGTATAATATTTGTTTATCCAGTTGTCCGATACTAGTTAGTGTCGAGTGGAGGTATTTGGCTTGTCAAGTGCCGCCACGGTATTTTCCTTGGCCCGCGCTTCATTAACGCGAGTACTGGGTCTCGTGCTTATTAACAAACGACCATTGAACAATGGCCAGCAGCAGAAAGCATCATCGGACAGAGATATCACGGGTCGTATTATCGCGTTTTACGGCCGCGTAATTTACGGCTCACAGGTTTTCGCGCGGCAAAAACCTCCGATTCGCTTTCTTCGCGTCCTCTGCACGTTTCTGGACCGCAGGGACAATATCTAGTTGACCGCTCCGCGAGATAAGTCACTCGGATTATGTACATCGACGTGTTCACTTTCGATGACTGTGCGAACTGGAGCATGGCGACGGGTACGCGACATCATTCTCCGTCCCTCGTGGCCTCACCGCGAATTTTGCATCGCGTTTGATACAGGGATTATGATATAAGAATATAAGCATCTTTTTTTTATAATTGATCATTTTCGCAAGCTTCATACCTTCTCGCACGTGTCCAAACATCGTCGAATCACCTTGAAAAATTGAATCTCCGTTTTCCTGCTATCATCAAAATACTTGTCAATCATCTCACAATATCATCTGCCAACTGCCCGTGCAGCGCACTGATATAGCGGATTTCTCTCACGCAACGCGACCCCATAACTCGACGACGTAACAACCGTCCTCTATTGAAACACACATTCCATCGTTGCGCCTTTGAATCTTCTATCCAGGATAATCCATACATACAGTATCTCGAAACTCCTATAACGGCGTTGCATCTCGTCATCCTCGTTCGACGGGATCACGAAGTCGCGATCCAGGGAACGTAACCGTGCGATCTATCGTTCGGAAGGTTTCGAAGAACATTGCAGCTGACCGGATGCAACGGGTTCGAGAATTGCGAGTCGTCGAAACGAAGTTGTTGGGACTGGAAACGGTTAGAAGAGGAAAGAAAGAAAGAATCGCGGGTTAACGTAAGCTCGAGGAACGAATACGATATCGTTGCAACGAGATTCTGATCGACTCTGGTATCCACCTACCTCGCGACCGCTTCTCGATCGCGAAACCGCAACCAGGCCTGGCCCCGAATGGATTCGAGAAGATGCTGTGTGCCCTAATGGCCGAGTAGAATCGAATGCACCGGGGCTCGTTTTGCTTCTTCTCTTTTTCGCTCGCAAAAACTTTCTTTTCTTCCTTCTCGTGGCACTCGGCCTCGTCATCGTATCGATCTACCGCGGAGATCATTTTGCGATTGCTCTTGGCGAACAAAGAGAACAGGAAATCTACGTGTGTACTTACTATTTCAGACAGGAATGTTCGTTCTAAAGCGAAAGAGAGTTGATCAGATATTAAAGTAATGTTCCTCTTATGCTCGTTTCTAAGTTTTACGACAGATGTTTAAATGACAAAAGAGTCGTAATTGGTCACAGCCTTTTTATTTGAATTACTTGGAAGTCACTTTGGTCAATTACAAAGCGGTAATTTCACAGACATTATTATTTAAATTTGGAATTTATAATTAATTATGCCATTTCTTTTTTGCGATAATTAAGTTTACGATGGTAAGTTGTTCGTTTTCTGAGAATTGAACATTAATCGTGTACCTAAACAATAAAATTATCAAGCTTACAAAAAGTGAAGTCATTTAACATCATGAGATTATATAAAAGGTTAAGGATATGTTTAATGTCTAACTTCTCGATGGTGTTTTACGTATGTGAGCAAGTTTTAGACTCTCAATTGCTATGCTTCAATCATCTCTACGAGCGTCACGTTTTATTTTAACGACTGAGTGTGTATTTTCAAACTAGTAGATTTTATCGAGTCGTTTGAACGACTGAAAAGATTCGATCTTCGTCAATCAGTTAATCGATAGGCGGCCGATAGGATTGAGACAGATACGCGTCACGCTTCAGTTATATGCGTCCTTCATCAACTCGTCTCTTTTTTTTTTTTATTATCTTTTCCCACTCTTTTTCATCGTAATGTTTGTAATAGAATTCGTTTTATGGCTTATAAATCGAACGCATTTACGATCGCGCGGATCTTTTTACGAGATTATTGTTCGTGATTCGACACCGTTTTGCAAAGGAATTCTCAAACGATCGTCTTTTAAATGCATCTCGCGATATATCATCGTTGTGACGGAGCAACGATGTTAATGAATGATACCTAAGAGCAACGTCGCGGTTTGACGGGCTGCGTAGTCTACGAACATAGTAAAGCAATAGACCGATAATTTATTAGATGATTACGGCGCTTACGCGTGTAAATGACAAATTATTATAAACTGTCGACAAACTGTCTGTTTTGTCAAAGATAACGCGACTGGATGACGATATTGTATCTTTAGTCGATGCTCAGCTTTCTCTGTGCAAATAGTATTATTGTTGCTAAAGAAATCAGAATCGCTTCAAGAATTCCTTTACCCTTTATCGTGGAATAGATTTTTTGTATTTCTGTCGATAAAAACTTCAGCTCAGCTTCAAAACCTAATATGTAATTCCAATATAAACGATGAAAATGGGCAAAAAGATGTCTGGATCGAGAAAAGCGTGGCGAGAACGATGAGTTGGAACGAAATCGGCTGGCTGCAGACTCGATTCCGCAAGAATGGTGGTTGTATTAGAAGCGACTCGCGCAATTCGACTCTAATCGCGTGGTCGAAGACGTGATTGTAATAACAAATCTTGAGCAAGCCACGCCTATTTACCATTATCATTCGCTGGACTATGGATAAGAAACGAAATAGCAACGATCGGATCCAGATGGTCGTGATTGCGATCGTAACGTCCAATCCAGCGACACGCAATTGGCAACGTGATTTTCTGGTAATCAGTGCTCGCATTTATTTCTGCTTTTCCCGTTTAAATTGTTTCCCGTTTGCTCGTTCACTGGTCTTGCGCTAACTCGATCGATCGGTCGCGAGTAGAAACGTTTACGAAATTTAATGGGAAAAAATTAGCGCTTTGAAGTAGCAATCTAAAACGTGAATCGTGAGAAAAAGAGTGAAAGTTCAATGTTGCAACAGATTTTATTATTCGATTTCTTTCACTATAGAAATTTAAATATGAATTATTTAACAAAAGCAGTATTATCTTTTAAAAAGTAATGTAACTCAGCGACGTATGGTTATCTTATCTGATATTATTCTTACGTGTATGTATATGTATAAATGATATGTTATAGAACACGTCGACCGATGTTTAAGCGAGAAAATGATATTTGATTCTTCTATAATTTTTAATACTTCGCTATGTATTATTAACTTTACGTTATGTTGGAAATTATTATAAATTATTATAAATTAATTAGTTTTTTCTATGCTTTTCCAATAGTATGCTTTTAAACGACGCAAAAATATGATTAATTTGTCTTTCTCTGCCCGTTTTTCTTTCTCTGCCCAAATACATGTACACATTTATACGAATATAGTTTTTCTAATGTTTTTTCTAGCGATCAATGAAATGCGTGTTAATTAAATACCTATTAATAAATGGAAATTGTA